>NC_045718.1:15537989-15552411 GCF_009834535.1 Camelus ferus | reverse complement strand
CAGATCCTGCCAACATTGAGGGCAATGCCGAGACCGCCCAGGTACTGGGCCTCACCCCCTGGATGGACTATGAGTTCCGGGTCTTAGCCAGCAACATCCTGGGCACTGGGGAGCCCAGTGGCCCCTCCAGCAAAATCCGGACCAAGGAAGCAGGTCAGAGCCATGCGTGACAGGTAACATTAGGCACAGACCCCAAGCCTCCTTAAAGGGAGCTCCAGCTGAGCAATAATACATGGAGTTCCCACCCTGCTCAGCAGGCTTCCGACACCAGTGAAACAGCTGAGAAAGTGACGCAAGGCCGGGCCAGGCCGCTGCACAGCACAGCACACTGTGCCCTGGGCCACAGCCTGTCAGGGCTGGAGGAACCATCCAGTCCAAACTCCTCATTTAAAACATAGGCCAGCCTTACAACTGCATGTGAACCTACAGTGATCTCATAGTAAAAAGTTTAATTTTTTAAAAATGGTAAAACCAAAGTTTGGAGAAGGGTGAGGTCACACTGGCAGAGCCTGGACTTGGCACACTGGCACCCAGGACCATGGGGTGATGGGCAGATATCCTCCCCGGAAGTGCATGAGCTGCAGGAATCAGGTGGTGAGGAAGGGGTGTGTGTTGTGCAGGGCCCTAGGTAAGCAGCCAGCGTCTCCAAGTCTTTCTTTAAACGGTTTCTTTGGGAGCAGAAAGACTGGATTATCTGCCCATAGCCTTTCCTGAAAGGCAGGTAGGTGTCAGAACTTGAGTGGGGAAGGAAGGGAAGAGGCAAGGGTGAAGGCGCAGAATGAGAGCTGTGGGATCCTGAGACCAGGAGCGAGGAATGAGGATCCTGCCTCCTCTGCCCTGCCCTCCCAGCCTGCCCCACTGGATGTGTAAGGAGGGTCTGCCTTCTTGTGTCCCTTAAACATGGTTTCCTGTGTGCCCCAGGCTGACTCTCCAGGCTCTTTCTGGAATCATTCAACATTTTTAACTGGTATCTCTCCCAAGTAAAGAATTCCAAAAGGAGTACTTTCCTTTTCTTTCTTTCTTTCTTCTTTTCTTTTCTTTCTTTCTTATAGAGGTTCTGGGGATTGAACCCAGGACCTAGTGCATGCTAAGCATGCGCTCTACAACCATGGTAGAGCGCATGCTTAGCATGCACTAGGTCCTGGGTTCAATCCCCAGAACCTCTATTAAGAAAGAAAAGAAAAGAAAAGAAAGAAAGAAAAGGAAAGTACTCCTTTTGGAATTCTTTACTTGGGAGAGATACCAGTTAAAAATGTTGAATGATTCCAGAAAGAGCCTGGAGAGTCAGCCTGGGGCACACAGGAAACCATGTTTAAGGGACACAAGAAGGCAGACCCTCCTTACACATCCAGTGGGGCAGGCCTGGGAGGGCAGGGCAGAGGAGGCAGGATCCTCATTCCTCGCTCCTGGTCTCAGGATCCCACAGCTCTCATTCTGCGCCTTCACCCTTGCCTCTTCCCTTCCTTCCCCACTCAAGTTCTGACACCTACCTGCCTTTCAGGAAAGGCTATGGGCAGATAATCCAGTCTTTCTGCTCCCAAAGAAACCGTTTAAAGAAAGACTTGGAGACGCCGGCTGCTTACCTAGGGCCCTGCACAACACACACCCCTTCCTCACCACCTGATTCCTGCAGCTCATGCACTTCCGGGGAGGATATCTGCCCATCACCCCATGGTCCTGGGTGCCAGTGTGCCAAGTCCAGGCTCTGCCAGTGTGACCTCACCCTTCTCCAAACTTTGGTTTTACCATTTTTTAAAAAATTAAACTTTTTACTATGAGATCACTGTAGGTTCACATGCAGTTGTAAGGCTGGCCTATGTTTTAAATGAGGAGTTTGGACTGGATGGTTCCTCCAGCCCTGACAGGCTGTGGCCCAGGGCACAGTGCTGCTGTGCTGTGCAGCGGCCTGGCCCGGCCTTGCGTCACTTTCTCAGCTGTTTCACTGGTGTCGGAAGCCTGCTGAGCAGGGTGGGAACTCCATGTATTATTGCTCAGCTGGAGCTCCCTTTAAGGAGGCTTGGGGTCTGTGCCTAATGTTACCTGTCACGCATGGCTCTGACCTGCTTCCTTGGTCCGGATTTTGCTGGAGGGGCCACTGGGCTCCCCAGTGCCCAGGATGTTGCTGGCTAAGACCCGGAACTCATAGTCCATCCAGGGGGTGAGGCCCAGTACCTGGGCGGTCTCGGCATTGCCCTCAATGTTGGCAGGATCTGCAAGGCACCAGGGAGTCAGTGTTTGGCATTCATTTATTGGCCTGGATAGAAAGGACAGGGACTGGGTCTGAATTAATTTTTTTATACCCAGCCCTCATGGTGGTGCCTGCTGTATACTAAGTGTTCACTACCTTTTTCAGAAATGATTGGAAAATTGGTACACTCCCCAGCCTTGGAGCCTTTTAAGATACTGTGTGCACCCCACACCCCCACAAATGTTTTCACCACCCCAGTAACAGTCCTGCCAATGCTTTAAGGGCGCAGACTGAGTGTCTCCTCCTCCAACTCTCCCCCACTCTCCTGCTGGCCATGCAACCATCTTCCCCAGTGGCCTGGGAGCTCCCTGCAGGCAGAGGCCACACTTGTTCTTTGAAGCCCCAGGCTCAGCCATGGCCTCCGACCCCTGACCCCCCACCTCCAGCACACACACAATCCTAAGCAGTCCTGACCTGGGAGGGGGGCCTCGCACTTACTGGTTCGAACCTGCTTCCACTTCCCTGCAGGTAGCGTGCGAGCTTGCAGGGTGTACTTGGCGATAGGGCTGTGGTTGTCAAAGCCACGGCTCCAGCTGAGCTGGACAGTGGTGTCACTGATGTCTCTCACCACCACGCCTCCTGGGGGACCTGGCGGACCTGCACCAAGAGGACAGAGCACAGTAGGTCAGAACTGGGCAGCTTCAAATTTGAGCCAACCTCCTTCAGGATGGCTTGGACTGGTGCAGTACCAAGAGGGAGCAGCAGAGGGCGCGGCAAACACACACCGGGTGGGAGGGCAAGGCACGTTGGAAGTGAGTGGGCCCATTGGCGGGAGGGGGTTGTGAGGTGGGGGGATGTGTCCAAGGCTGGAGGGGTCACAGAGCCCCTCACACAGAGAAGTACATAGATTTCCCAGCACGAGGCTTTGAGAACTTATGGCCTCAGCAAATTTCTCCAGTCTTGGGATGTATTTAGGAGTGGGTTTTTACAATTTTGACTTTGGAGGAAGAATGTTCTATTCCTTTAGGACCTGGGAAGAACCATGGGATGAGTTCAGCTCAACAGACTTGTCAGAAGCCCTGAAAGCAGACAGCTTTCAGGGAGAGGAGGGAGTAAGGGAGCGAAGGTCAGAATAGCCCAGCTGGCCTGAGGGAGTCGGGGTGTGGCTGGGGTTGGGAAACCCCATCACCTCGGACCAGGACTGTGGCCTCCTTGGATGCGCTGTCCACCACCGTCTGGGCCATGCACGTGTACTTCCCGCCGTGGCGCAGCTGGGCGTTCAGGATGGTCAGATCCCCAACCGTCTCCTTCTACAAACGGGAGACAGGAAAGGGGACAGGTCAGGGGCAGCAGCCCTGGCTAGCATGGTGAGGCAGGAGGCAGGGCTCAGAGTCCCTCCATGGGCCTCTCTGGGTCTGGCTGCTCCTCTCTGTTCAGTGGGAGGAATCAGCTACTCTCTATTTGGTACCACTGGGAATTAAACAACAGTTTTTCACCCAAGACAGTCAACAACGGTTCAAGCTGATAAATCTCTGCACTGGGGGGCAGGATAACAAGAACAGTAAGGGAGAGAGTCCTGCTGGGGGCCTGGGATTCCGGGTTTGTCCCTAACCCTCCCCTAGATGCATAGGTTCACGTGGAATCCAGGGAGCTTCCCGTCTAAGGGAGGGTGGTTATGAACCCAGGGAGGAGCTTGCCATGCATGGCATTCCTAGGGGAATGGGGAAAGGCTTTGGGGTGGTGATGGTTAAGGACATCTTGGGTCCCCTGTGTCCCCAGAAGGAGGGAGGAGCCCTGGGTTCTCTGGCCTCAGGCCTTACCACATTGGCCCTTCGGTAGTGGCCCCCAGGCTTGTCGAAGTCGATGGGGAAGCCATCCAGGGTCCAGATGAAGGTAAGGTCCATGGTGGGGTCGTGGGAGGCGTGGCACTGCAGGGTCAGGTTATCTCCCAAGTTAATGTCGGCACTCGAGGGGGCTAGGGTGATCTTGGTTGCATCTGCCAAGACAAACAAGACCTCTTAGTAGAGGGGGAGGAAATAGGCCCAGGCAGGGGCAGCAGGGCAGGGTGAGAGGGTTTGTCTTGAGCCCCAGGAAAGAGAACAAGCAGGGTGGCCAGCAGCCCCACAAGTGTGTGGGAGGGAGGCAGAAGCAGATTCTGGATGGCGGAGAGGGGGTGGTTCCAAGTGAAACCAAATCCTGGGGTCACCTCCAAACCAAACTAGGAGGAACGTGGGAACACAAGAGCCCGCTGGTGAGGAGGAATGGCACCACGGCGGCTAAGCCACCAACCTCAACCAAACCACAGCACTTACCTCGCACAGACAGGATGCCAGTGCTGTTGGCTTTGCCCATGAAATTCTCAGCAAAGCAGGTGTATTTGCCTTCATCTGACCGACTGATGTTTCTTATGATCAGGGTGCCATCTGGAGTTACAGTCACTCTGCAGCAAAGACAAAGCAGATCTGGCCAACGCAGGGGCACACTGTAGTCACGGGAAGGGGACTTGCCTCCCGGGAGAAGGAGGGGAGCAGGAATTGCTCGGGTTGGGTGGGGTGGGGCTTGTACCTGCTGCTGTTGACCAAGATCTCGGTGCCTTTGCTCCAGAGCACCATGGCCTTGGGAGCTGCCCGGGGCTGACAGGGGATGGCGATCTCACCCCCTCGGGCTGCAGGGATCAGACGCCTTACAGGATTCAGCCTAAAGTCGGGGGCGAGTGCTGGAAGGAAGGGGGAGCAGCCTAGTCACCCAGGGAATCAAAACAGTACCTGTTGCCCCTGACTGAGACGTCACCTGCCTACATGCTAAGCACTCATGGCCAATCCATGAGTGACTCCTGGCAGCACCACTTCCAAAATACATACAGAATCCAGCCCTCTCCCATCATCCTCACTGCCACTGTGCTGGTCCAAGCCACCGAATCTCTCCTGGACTGTTGAAAATCCCCCTAATTAGTCTTCCTGTTTTTGCACTTTCTTTCTACAGTCACTTCTCCACCTGGCAGCAGGCAGGAATATCTTTTTACAAATGCAAATCAGACACTCAGAAAGAAGTCCAACACCTCCCAAGGGCTCACAGCAGAGCTCCCCCACCCATCCCCACCCTGATCACATCTTGCTCCACTCTCTTTCACTCATTGTGCTCCAATTACTTGGGCCATTTTTTTTATCCTATGAAGATACCAAGTTTTGTTTCCTGCCTCAGGACCTTTGCACCTACTGAACATGTTACTTGGAAATCCCCCAGATCTCCACATGACCGGCCTCTTCTTAACACTCAGCACACATCCCAAACGTGAATTCCTCAGAGAGGTCTTCCCTGACCATTCCATCTGACTGGCCCACATTACCCCCACCGCTCTGCTGGATTTTTTTTACACTGTATTTTTTATGGCTGTGTGGCATTATCTTATTTAATTATTTGATTTTGTGTTTATTTGCTTCTCCCCACTGGATTGTAAGACAGTTGAAGGCAGAGACCTTATCTTTCATGTTCACTTCTGAAGAGGTGTTGAAGGAATATTGGTTGAACGAATGAATGAATGAGTCTTAGTTAAGCCTAACTACAGCTTGATGAAGAAGGTATCATTGTGTCCATTTTACAGATGAGAAAAATAGGTTTTACAAGCGCAAGTCACACAGCTACGGATGCTGGCACCCGCTGACATTATTGGGCACCTGTTACGTGACAGGCAGGTCCTCTGTGCTTTAGTTCTACCATCTCCTTTCATCCTCACTGCAACTGTGTGCTGATCACTGCCCACATTTTATTAATCAAGAAACTGAGTCACAAAGAGAGTAGTAACCTGCTAAAGGTCACATAGCCAAAGGGGCTGCGTTAAACCCAAATCTAACTGATTTGGCTTCCAGTGACTTTTGCCCCCTCCTTTTTTTTTTTTTTTTTTTTTGCCATAGTAAACAGTCACTTCATTCATTTCAGACACGGGACAACCAGAGACCCCGTCCTCTAGGGGTTCTCTGTCTAGTGTCTCATCTCCTGTCTTAAATCCCTGAGTTCTACTCAGAAGCTGTCGGAAGACTAAGAATAACTGGCAGGTAAGTGTGTGTGTTTAGAGAAGCTGCAACTCAGAACTCCTAAGGCCACCACCTTTGTGTCCCCAGGGCCATCCTCTGCCGCCCTGGGCCCTTTACCTTGCACGGCCAGCTCGGCACTGGCATAGATGGTGCCATGCTTGTTCTCCGCCACACACTGGTACATGCCCGAGTCCTCCAGGCTCAGCTTGGACAACCGCAGGTCCCCGGCCAGCACGTCTATCCGGGACTGTGCAGAAGAGCCCGACCCAGGGCGGGGCAGGGGGATCAGGACCACAGGAGGACCAGGGTGGGGGGCTGACGGGGCGCGTGCAGTGGAGGCTGGGCTGCCGTTCCCTCCAGGATGGGGCTCATGTGCCCAGTTCTAGCTCAGGGCAGCCTGGAATCCCGGGACTCGGAGATTCCCCAGGCCTCCCTGCACATCAGCGCACTGAAGCCAGAGGGGTGAGTGATCCACTCAGGACCACATAGTGTTTTTGTGGCTGAGTTGCGCCTGGACCGAGGTCCCTGCATCCTCAGTCAGGACTCTATCCAGTTGACCAGCCTGAAGCCATGTTACCCCGGGATGGCGAGAAGCACCTAGAACCATCCTATAGCATCCTAATAGGCCCAGAGGATATGCCAGTGGTGTGGGGGGGTGGGGGAAGGGGGTCTAGGAGGGCAAGGGAAGCAGGTGAGCAGAGGATGGTGTGCTGGGTGTGTGGGAGGAAGTCCCAGGTCTCCTACCTGGGAGGCCAGAGGCTCCCCGTTCCGCAGCCAGCGCACTGTGGGCCGAGGCTTGCCAGCGGCTGCGCAGCCCCAATGCAGGTTGGAACCTATGTCAGCCTCCATGTCTGAGATCACCTTGAGCCACTCAGGCTGAGCTGTGGGGAGCAAGAGAGAGAGAGGCTGGAGATGAGCTTGGAGGAGCCTCCAGCTAATTAACTCGTCGGAACTAGCGGGGCTGCAGTTCCTGTGCCAGACATCAGAGGGCGCCAACAGCACTCTGGGATGAAGTGTGGGGCGAAGAGGCTCAAGAAAGCTGGCACTTTGTGGCTGTGCCAGTAGCTGTTTTAGCGAGTTAAGTCCTTCTAATGCTTTCCATGTGCTTTCTGCAGCCCTTACTGAGCTCTGAGCTGGCCACAGCACTGCCGTCTTCTGTTCCCATGCCCAGCGCCAGACGTGCGCAGGGAGGCTTAAGCAAGGGGCCGCCCAGTCTCCTCCCTGACTTTTGGATCTGCTTTCTCAAGGACCAGGGGGGGCGGGGCGAGGGTGTCCCGGCTCTGTACCCTGCACGATGATGCGGCCCTGGACGGTGTCACGGCCCTTGGAGTTCTCCGCCTCACACTCGTAGGTGCCTTCGTCCTCGAAGCCCACGCTGGGGATCTGCAGGGTGGGCTCGGCTGTGGCCCACTGCGGGGACAGGGAGCCATCCACTTTGCGCCACTCGATCCTGGGGACGGGGCTGGCAGGGGACACAAAGCCAGAGGAGGAGGGCTGAGCTTGGGAGACTCCCCGTACCTGAAGCTCCTTGCACCCAACCCAGGCCTTCCCGAGATGCTGGGCAGATGGTGACCGGGAGGAGGGCCTGGGAAGAAACAGGGACAGAAGCAAGGAGGCAGGGAGGGGCCTCTCCAAGGCAGGCTCAGAGCAAAGGCAGGGAAGGGGCAAGAAGTGGGCTCCCCTGCTCCCTCCTCTCCCCAGCAACAATAGTGCAGCTAAGGCTGTGTGTGGTCTGTGCCCTGAAGCCTCCTTGCCCTCTCTGTCCCCACCCTGCCCAGTGAGCGGTGGTCGCTACCCACTGTGGGTCTGGTGCTCTGGCGCAAGGGCGCCCGGATGACTGAGCGCTCGGCCTGCCTGCCCTCCCCTTGAGGTCACCCAGGCCCCTGAGGGGCTCTGAGAGGCTGGGCCCTGGCCTGCCCCCTCCCTCCTCCACCACTCACTTCCCGAAGGCGAAGCATTCTAGGGTGACCTGCTGCCCCACCAGCGCGTAGGTCTCTGCCGGGAACCGGGCCTTGATGCTGGGCGCAAAGAGCCTGGTGTCTGGGGAGAGAGAGGGAGTTTGCGCGTCAGATGCACATGACCCAGGCCAAGCGCTCCTCTGCTTACCGTCTCAGCACAACTCAGGACCCACTCTTTCTTGCCTCCCTTTCCCCTGGGGGGCCTGGGGCAAGGGTCCAAGGCCGTGCAGCAGGAGGACCCCGGGGGCCCAGGCCCCGACCTTGTGCCCTGTGAGCTGCTCTCCACAACTTCCAAGGGAAAAACCCCTTTCCCAACGCCCGCAGACCCCTTCAGCGCCCCCGCTCCCCTGACCTTCCGCAGCCAGGTTGAGCTGGGCAAACTTGCTGAAGACGCTCTTGGTGGAGAAGTCCATGTGGCTGGTGGCCAGGCAGGAGTAGTTGCCCAGGTCCGAGGCGTTGGTCCGGGCGATGTACAGGTTCCCTGTGGTCTGGGACACGAAGTGACGCCCGTCCGTCGGGATGAAGTTGGGGAACTCGTTGAGGAGCCAGCGGTAGGACAAGCCTGGGGTGGGGAGTTTGAGGAAATGGGGTGCTGGGCTAATGGAGCAACTCTGGGAGGGACCCCAGTGTGCTGCTGGGAATCCCTAGACCCTGTCCTGTGAGCCCCATGCTCTGAACTGAGGCTGAGGGGAGACCAAGAGGGGAGACAAGACTTGATTCCTGCCGTCAGGGAGTGCTGTCCGCTGGGGAAGCAGCCCCTGCCCTCCGGACCTTCCAGTCTGAGTGGGGGGAGGGGTGGGAAGGGCGTGGAGCTAGAGGATGACAGACTATAAAGGAAACACAGAATCATTTAGAGTTGGGGACCCCAGGGGTCCGTGCTTCCCAGGGTGACTCACCACCTTATTCCATCCCTCTTCTGCTGGGCGGCTGGAAGCCCCTCCCATGCCCTCCGTCTCACTGTGGCCTAGGGGCCGACTCACCTGGGTAGTGGGCAGGCGGGTTACAGGGCAGCATCACCCCCCAACCTTCGTGGGTTTTCACTGGGTCTCGCTCCTCCTTGGAGAATTCCTGCAGAACTGGGGGTGGTGGAGACCGGGCCCTCAGGCGCTGTGCTCCAAGCCTGGGGCCCCTCCCCAGCTCAGCCCCCTTGGGGAAGTTGTCACCCATCCTTTCTGGATACTTTTTCCAGCCCCTCTTCCCCACGCTCAAAGTGTCCCAGCACCCCGGGGGGTCTCACAGCCGAAGCGGAGGACAGCCTCCCTGCTGACAACGGTGCCCACTGGGTTGGAGGCCAGGCACTGGTAGACGCCAGCATCCTGGGCCTTGGTAGGGTTCATGATGACCAGGTTGCCCCCGACCAGCTGGTGACGGGAACCTGGCTCCAGCTTCATCTCCGTGCCATTCATCTTCCACCTGCAGTGAGGGCGGAGGAGGCTGACGTGAGGAAAAAGTGCCTGGCGGCCCAGGGCCTCCCAGCACCCACTGCAGGGGTCTCACCTATAGGTGGCTGGAGGGCTGGCTCGGGCGCGGCAGGCCAGTGTCACCTTCTCCTCTGTGGACTCCTCTGGGAATAGCAGGCTGAGGGGCTGGTCTTCAAAGACAGGCCCAAAGGTGGCCGGGGATCCCTGGGCTGAGCTCCAAGCTGCAGATGGGGGACACCCCAGAGGTCTCAGGGCCTAGGGGCCAGCTGGAGCCTGGCCTCCAGTGCAGTGCTGCCCAATAGAACTTCCTGCAGTGCTGGAAAGGTTCCATTTTCCACACTGTCCAATACAGTACACTAGCTATCGTGCCCACAAAATGTGGCTAGTACGGCTGAGGAATCAGATTTTTCACCTTATTTCATTTTAGTTAATTAAAATTTGAATTTCAATAGGTTGAGCAGACCCCATCTAGTCAAGTTAGTTCAGTCAATCACCCATCCTACACTCAAGTGCTCAGTACCTGCTGTATACCTGGCACTGAGCTAAAGCAAAAATGAGTAAGACACACTCTCTCCTCCTCAAGGAACTTGTAGTCCAGGGAGGGAGACAGAAAACTGACAAAAGAAGGAGGGGAGAGCCGTAATAGTTTAAGTTCAAGTGCAGGAGGCCCTCAGGGTGGAAGTCAGGAAGCCTCGCAGAGGAGCTGATCGGCAGGGTGTGAGATGGGACTTGAGCGGTGCATGGAAGTCACCGGCTAGAAAGGTGGGGGAGAGGATGTGGGGCACTGAAGCCTAGTGCCCCTGTTGGGCAGTGCGTCCCAGGACAACATGCTGTGGCTCTGGGCCTCTTATTAGCTGTCAGAGAACCCTTCTGAGCCTCAGCCTCTTCACCTGTGAAATGGAAAGAAGACAAACTCACCTCCTAGGGTCCGTAGGAGGGTTCAGCCTGGCATAATGTGTGTGCTCAGCCACTGTCTGCTGGCCCCAAGTGAGGGGTGGGCTGAGGGTCAGGGGAAGAAGGCAGGCTCAGTGGTGGGTGGGCGGCCTGCAAGTGGCTTTGGGGGCATTCTTATAAAATTCCAGTGTGACAATTCCAGAGAGGCGCAGAAAAGAGAACGGCTTGCCCACAGCCACAGGGCAGGTCTGTGGTGCACACAGGTCTAGACCTTGGGCTCCTGAATTTGCTGAGTGAATGGAGATCCCATGTGCAGTTGGAGTTCTCATGCCTAGCTCCTTCCCGAGGCCTTGCTCCTCATGCACCGCTGTCCGGCCTCACTGGGGCGGGGGGCCCTGAGGCCCAGAGGGCAGTGCTTCGCACCTGCCTGTCCACAGGGGTGGAGAGCTGGCTCTGTCTGCTGACTGGTGGGGCTGGGCATACTCAGCCTTTGTGGTGTCAGGCAGGAGCCCGGCCACCCCTAATTGGCTCCTACCCCTCAGTGCAGCTGATTTCAGGCGCTCCTTGGTGGGTTGGGGGGTGGGGTCCCCATTAACCAATTAGTGCCTCCTCTCCCAGGGCATCCAGCTGTCAGCCCTCTCCCAGGGGCAGGGATGGGCCCCATGCCACAGCTGAGGCCCAGCCCTGGACCCCTGGGAGTGAGGGCAGCTGTTAAGCAGCTCTCAGAATGAGGAAGGAGGCAGGACTCCCTGAAATGGCATCCCCCACGCCCCTCCCCACCACCCATCACTCGCCCTCACTGCCGCCCCAGGCCTCGGAGATGGCGGCGGGCAGCATCATCTCGGCTGGAGAGCCCAGCTTAATCCCAAGTTAATGATGGTGGTGGAGGGTAGGGACCCTGCCCCAGCTGGGACTGCTGGGAGGGGAGGGGAAGGAGGGGTAGCGGAGGCAGCCAGGCTGCTGGGAACAACCTCGCATAATAGCAGCTTCCAGTAACTCTGTCTGGACGGTGGTGAGGTGGGGGTGGGGGTGGGGGTGGCTGAGTGGGCCCGGGGCAGAGTGATGCTTTACGATAGGCTTTCTTCTTGAAAAAGCTTTCTCCCTTGCACTCAGCCATACACACACCCTCACCCCAATATCCACATATGCACACTTTCCACACCTCCCTGTACACACACGCATTCACACACGCATAGATCACGCATACTGCTTTAAGCTACTCCAGCAGCCAGATACGCACATTTATAGACGCACTCCACTCCCGAGCACATGCGGCTACAGGTGCCCCTGTGCACTTTATTTATACATGCCCCTGCATGCATACTAGTTAACATAGGTGCTGTTTATTAAGTGCTTCCTCTTTATCAGACACCACACTCCGTATTTCCTCCTCATAACCTCTGGAGAAGACAGGTACTGCCGTTACTCATTTGGCTAATGTGAAAACGGACACTTAGAAATAACTTGCCCCAAATCACTCAGCAAGAAGGAGCAGATGTAGGCATCCGGACTCTGGCCAGCCTCGCCCCCATAGCCGGGGTCCTGAACCACGGTGCTCGGGTTTCTTGACCTCCGTTTCCCATCGGAACCATCAGAGATACTGTTCCGTCCCAGAGGTACTGAATCAGAATCTCTAGGAGTGAGACCCAGGAATCTAGACTTTGAAAGGGCCTCGTGGGCGTTCTGAAGGGCAGCTGGGGTGGAGAGCCATGGCACTGCGCTGTAAGGCCTTCTGTCCACACTCTTCATCCCCCACAAACGTAGCACACCCCCCATGCAGTAACTCACTCATATCTCCACCCTCTCAAACATCCACAGACACACCCTCACCCCACAGCTCCCTCTGAGGCTACACACACATCCACCTACACATGCACTCACACACACACACACACACACACACACACACACACACACACACACACACAGACACACCCACTCCCAGGCAAAGCCGCCCACTGTGTGCTGACCTTGTCTGACATCCTCTCTGATTCTCTCCTGATACCCTGTCCTGGCAACTCTGCGGCCCCAAACACAGGCATCAGGACCTTACAGAGGAAGGGGACTGGGGACATGAGAGCGTGGAGGGGAATCCATGCTGCCTTTCCTTGCACTGGGGTGCAGGAGTCCAAAGCCGCATCCCTGGGTGGGTGAGCAAAGACAGCCAAGAACTGAGGCCCCTTCCTAGGGGGTGGGAACAGTGATGAGATGTTCCACTCCTGCCTCTGCAGCTCTTGGAGGTGGCAGACCAGGTCTCGTCTCTCTCGGCCTTCCTGCCTCTCTGGGTCTAAGGACCCTGGAGGCTGCCTGTACTGCTTGCCTCAGATGGTGGGGTCCCAGCACTGTTGTCCCTGAGGGTGGGGAGGGGAGAGGAACCCACGCGCCTCTCCTCCGCTCTCTCTGGGGCGGGTGTCTTCTGTTCCATGCAGTCCCATGCAGTCCCATGCAGTCTGGGCTCCCCATCCCACAGCTCATCTGGGCCTGGGGGGCCCTGGCATAGGGAGTGCGGTCTGGGGCTGGGGGTGCTGGGAGAGTCTCCCCACTCTCTGGGGCAGCCCTGTTTCCCAGCAGCCTCACTGATTTGGGTGCAGGACTGGGAGGCAGTTAAGGCTTACTGAGAATAACTGAAAGTGTGCCAGTGAGTCCTTCCCTGGTGAGACAGAGTTGAAAATCTGCTGGTTGCAGCCTGGCGGGGGGTGGGGAGTGGGGTGGCCAGGACTCCAGGACAGCGGAGCATGGGGATTCTTTCTCTCGTGGAGAAAAGAAAAGTCTATGGATCTGGGCTGGAGGTCAGGGCCGAGAGGCCAAGCAGTCGTCCCAGCAGGCCCCTCCGAGGGACGCCCCCCCAGCCCTGGGACAGGCTGGGACTCCGGCACCTCCTCCCCAGTGCTCTCCCAGAGCCCAGCCAGCCCGGGCCTCTCCGCCTGCACTGCTCCCTTTTCCGTGTCCTCCTTTTCCTTCTGCCAGCCCTCCTCCTCCCTCCTCCCACCTCGCAGCACCCTTAGCAGGAGAACCTTTGAGTCCCTCTTGCCTTTTTCCTGGGCCACCCCCTGCTCTGCCTCATCCCTTCCCACATCCTGTTCCACACTGGTCCATCTGCCAAGGCCTCAGCGCTGCCCTGAGGAACCCTCCCAGAGTTGTGTGGTCAGGGAACTCCACAGCCATGCTGTCCAACAGAAGTTTCTGTGATGATGGAAATACTTTATAATCTGTGCTATGAGCCCTTGAAATGAGGCCAGTGCAACTAAGAAACTAATTTTATGTTATTTTTTAAGCCCCAAATAATCCATTTTATTTATTCATTTTTTAATGGAGGTACTGGAGATTGAATCTAGGACCTTGTGCATGCTAAACGTGCTCACCACTGAGCTATTACCCCCTGCCCCCTAATAAGTATTAATATCACTTTAATTTTTTTCCTCTTCTTTTCTGAACTAGAGGTACTAGGGATTAAACCCAGGACCTTGTGCATGCTAAGCACACATTCAACCATTGAACTATACCCACTCCCAATAAATTTAAATTTAATCTTGCGGCTTTAGGAGTCTGCAAATCCGGGCTGATAGCGTGGAGATCTGGTTGTGCCACAGTCTTGCTGTGTGACCCAGAGCAAGCCACTCACCTTCTCTGGATCATGCTTTTTATTTGAAAAAAATCTACACTATGGCAAAGACCCATTTCCTCTCCTCCTAACCTCAAAGGGAAAGTAAGATCCACAAACAGGAAAATTTTACAAGGAAATGGCTTCAAAGTGAAATGCTAGACCAATGCAGAGTCAATTGTTTCCATAGCCCTCAATAACATAACAGCAATGACAGAATGCCGTAGTCAGCCCTGTGAGGCTTTAGAGCCCAGACAAACCTTCTTACCTGGAGTGGAGACAAGGGCCACAACGACCAGCATTAGCAAGTGTGACTGCCTCCGGGCGGG
>NC_045718.1:14348871-14426719 GCF_009834535.1 Camelus ferus | reverse complement strand
ACACCAGAAGTCCAAAATCAGTGAGTGTAAAATTTAGTCTTCCTATTTAAAATAGATTTGAAGGACATTTATTAACTATTGTGGCCATGCTTCATGTTAGGCACACCAATACTTAAAAACTCTTGAACATAAAAAAACTCTAAAACAGAGAAATTTTGTCTGTTATAATATTGTCTGGAATCCATTTTTAAGTTTTCAGTTCTCAGAAAAAAATTCTATGTGCAAGAAAATCTAACAGTGATGTATCTGCTCAGGCTAATTTTAACTTTTTTGTATTTTATAGTAATATAATTAAATTACACAATTGAGTAAAACTGTAAAATTGCTTCTGACATGTAGGACAAAAATCCCAGAAATAAACTAGAATGTGAAATCTGAGGGTAAAAAGTAGCAAAACAGATACGGGGTCCATCTGTTACCACTACAACGATGTCACATGACAAGTATACTTCATGCAGCAGTAAGAGAGGCAATAAAGCCAAATGTTATGAACTGGAAAAAACTTGCTTCGACTACCAGCACAACTGAAATCACAGACTTAGAGCAATACTTCTGTCAAGTTAGAAAAAACTGCGGAGTAAGCTGGAACTTCACAGTAAGAACAGTCCAAAATGTTAAAACCTTGACATAAAGGAGAATGTTAAATTCAATCCCAATGCCATTTTTAACATTTTGCTTTCTAGAGCCATAGCTGAAAAGCTGTGGAAGTCTGTTGTTTTAAGCCCCATGCAAAAAACCATCCCTTCCTGTCATTTTAAACAGTATGTTCACACCTCTCATGGCATTACTTTATGTTTTCCCAGCAGAAATAATTACATCCCTAGTAATTCCACAAGGCATCTTCTTTCTCTAAGTCTAAGAAATCTGTAAGCAGTAACTGTACAGTAACTCCTGTGAGGCGCTTGGCAGTGCTGAGGGAGATGTGTCTCTGCACCCGGACAGAGCGGGGCTTGTTAACCTCCCTGCTAAACCTCCCTGCTAAACCTAGTATGATTCGGCCCCACGTAGTTCTTCTGTGGAAGAACTACGTGTACCTTGGAATTACAACACTGAGTTTAAAATAAATCACTTTCCAGTGTATCTAGAAATACTAAAAAATAGACACCTCTTTCCCCCAAAAATATTAAAGGAAAAAACTGTCCTCAGGAGCTTCTCTTGCATTGCTTTTGCACTCACACTCTTCCACCATCATCCTGCAAAGTGACACACTGTCGATTTTTTGGTGACAACTAATGAAAATATTTCGAGTTTGCATCATGCTTAGCCACTGACAGAAGTGTTAGCCATGCATTTTTTTTTAACACCACACAGTCCGGTTTCATGACTCTGAAGCACTTAGACTCAATTCACCCACAACACTGTCTACGAAACCTGAGATTTTTTCTTCTCTGATTTATTACGACATGAAGCCAAGTGAGAAGAAACAGGTTGAGACCTCACTTAACAAGGGCCTGTGCTACCCTTCTCTGCATCAAGAAGATCATGAAAACACCATCAAACCATAAACCAACGCGCACTGCTTTAAATGGCTATTTTAACAACTATACACAATGAAAACTGGTTGTAATTTAAAGACTCCCTATCACTGCCACCTCGGTATTCCTAGTGAGGGCAAGACAGAGACATAAGTGAAATTCATTTTAAAAATTTAAGTATTTGCTTTACTTGACTACATACTTAGAAATGTTCTACAATTGCTCAGTAAGACATTTTATAACAATTAAAATAATGCTGTAAGTAAAATAGTAATTAAGGATGTACTCTTACAGAAGAAAATGATAAAAATTTTAAACTTAAAAACAGAACTTAATGTTTTTAGTGTTACAAGTTTATTGAATTCATAAAAAGAATATATCTTGGATTCCTTTAAATAAAAAACATCTGCATGTGGTTAAGTAGCTCAATGCCAATCATTTACTTATGCTTAGGGATAGAAAAACTGGGGTGCAGCAAAACTTGAAAATGACTATGAACCAATGCCAAACCGAAATCAATCAGAAGCTAAGCCAAACATTGGAAAGTGGATCTCTAGTTATTTGGTAATAATACTTAGTTTCTAAACTAGAATTTAAAATGGAGCTTTTTAAGAAATTTAAAATTTGTCAGTTTAGTTGCATTTATTGAATAAAGTTAATAACAGGTATCTCTTAAAAATTACAAGTCCAGGAACTTTAAAAAATTATAAAATTTCTGTCTCCTTTATTAGCACAATTAATTATGGCTTTTACTTAGTGTGTGTAAGTCAAATAAACAACTCAGAATTTCATCAAATTAAAAACAAGAATTGTATCAGAAACCTGAAACCCAAGGGAAAAAAGATAATATAACTAACGCTGAACAGATCGCTTATGCTAGTTGAAGGGTCTGAAAAAATCCTGAAGTTCCTTCTTCGAGTAAGACTCCTTTCGGTCTCTACGCTAGTACTAGAACTTACATCAGAAGGCGGTCCATCAACAGGCCATGCGGGAACAGAGCCGAGGAGAGAACTCTTGTGCTGCTTCTCCAGCTGAAGTTCAGTGCTCACTGCTGCCAGCCTCTCATTAGTCCTGCGAGGATCGCAAAGCAGATTTCATTCCTTTCATTTTCTTCCTAAGTGATGTGTATTTTTAATGTGTATTTTTAAAGTTGCTATAATAGTAAACAGATTGTCCCATTAAACTGTATTTTGACACCAAAAAATACGTCAGCGCAGACCTACTGTAAACAATTACAGTTTAAAACTGTCCTAAAGAAGGAAGTATATGCCTGGGGGGCCCTTAACTAACAAGTACTTCAAAGTGGGGAGAGTCAGAGTTGGAGACGCCCCCCACAGAGGATCCCCGCTGCCTTCTGCACTGGCTGCATCTAGACATACTCACCCTCAGGAAACCAGTTTAGAAATAAAAACTAAACCATCCCTCAAAGCCATTTTCAAGCATTTGCTTTCACCCCTCTTATATACATATTTCACGCATTACCTGGGAGACATTAAGCATTCGACACTGAGGAACAGTTTAGAGCCACCACCTCTGGGGGGCACCAGGCGGCAGAGTCGATGGTGGGAAAGTACTACGACAGCGCCAGGGGCAATTTCAAGTGTCCCCCAGTGTCCCAAAGCTCACTTTGTTACTTTGCTTTTACCAGAGTCCTACATCAGCACGTTTTCCATAACCAAAAAAAACCTCAAGCGGATTTTCACTTTTATAAAAAGCAAAGCAAAAAGCCAGAATAGCACTGGGTGCTTGTTTTAGCCCGAGCCATCAGAGGGGCAATGAGCACCCCGAGCAGCGAGAGGGGCCCCACCGAGCTCCTTCCCCAGAACCACACTCAGTATCCCGGCATCACGCCGCCACGGCTTTGGACTGTGTCTGTGAGCGCCTGTGCTTTATGCATATTTATTTTATGCACCCACCAGCAAGACGTGTCCTAAGGTAACTGCCTCTTTGCTTTACACCAACTTTCATAGGAACGCTCTACTTTTGGATAGCGGGGACACCTGTAGCTTGTAACACTGTTAGGCACCGGAGGTGGGACCTGCCTTTTCTGTCTTCCACACACCCCCTCGGGCAGGCCACCGTCTTCTTTTTAGCCACTTTGTGAACCACTATACTGCCCTTCACCCCTATGTGAATTTCCCCCTATTCCCCAAGCATGCCTTTACGTAGCGGAGACAAACTTAGAAGGATACAGCACTTCATCTCGGTGCCCATGAGCAGTGACACCAAATATCACAATCAAGAAAGTAAATTCACCAAACACCAGAATGGGGCCCCTTGGGTTTAAGTTGTACTCTTCCAAAACACAGTTAATTTTAAACTCATTAACATTTCTATTTATGGGAATTCCAGCTAGAAATTTTGTGATAATACGGCTGTCTAAATTACAAAGTTTGCAAAACCCCTAGCTTAAAGACTAGATCAGGTTAAATATATGCAAATATAAAAAATAAAGTCATGTAAAAGCAACAAAAGGCAGGGAGATGCAAACTGCTCTGGACTGACATTTTAAAGGAGAGTTCATTTACTAACATCATGTCCCAAAATTACACTATCTAGTCAGCTCTCACTTGCTACTCACCTCACGAACCTGGTTCAATAAAAATTATGCCTTAGAGGCAAATTAATGACCTAAATTATTTTCTATAATTCTATGTTTTGACTTACGAGGTGAGTTGACTTGCCAATGACATTCTATTTTCTAGCTCTTCCAGGTACAGCTGCCTTGTATTTTTCCAATTCTTTTTTCATTAGAATCAAACTGAAAAGTTTTACTTTTCAGTTCAGTTTCCAGATCTTTAACTCTGTGTTCCATTTGACTTACTGAAGCACGTTTATACTCTCTTAACAAGTTTTCTTGAGATGCTGCTTGTACCTAAAGGCAAATTAAAAGGATACAATTTTAAAAATAATTATAACCTGAGTAATTACAGTATATTTGTTCCCTTTAGTTTTGAGTCAGTGATTCAGAGAGCAATTTTAAGTATGAAAAAAAAGCTGAACTTTAAAATACTTATCATCAATATCAAGTGAATTAAATCTGAATTACAAAATTAAAGTTGAATCATTCTTAGTACTCAGGTAATGTGATAGTTCAAAGAATAATAGGATCAATTTAAAATTTTAACAATTGAACAATACAACCTAACAGTAATCCCAAGAGTGTGGTACAATATTTAAATCACAATATATTCTTTTCCTCCTAGTGGTCTTGATTTACACCAATTGGTCTTAAAAATGATTCTCTAATGAGAATTGTTCTGAAAGATCAATTTAGTGATAGTAATGATGGAAACTGAATTATTTAAAGGGAGTAATAAATGCAGCCTTCCTTCCAGAAATCTACAAAACAAACTGCTACATGGGAAGTAGAGAAAACACATAAAATGTACACATCCGAACTGTAATTCTTAGCGAAGTGAGAGCACGTTACAGATCAATGCTTCACCTGTAAAAACTGGCTGATTTCTTTCAACTTTTCTGCTATATCTTGTCTTGCTCGATCTTCAGTCTCCCGTTTGTACTGCTCTACTGGACTGTGTTCCACTGTATTCATTTCTAGGTGACGTCTGAGGTTTACTACTTCTTCTCCAACTTCTTTTCTCCTCCTCCTAGTGTGTCAGCATTTCTTTTGCAATTCTTTCATAGATAATAACTCCTTTAGAAAAAGTTGAGTTTCTGCACTCAGATGGAGAAGTACTGAAGATGTAGATTCCACTTTTGCTGGAAGATCAGCATTCTGCATGAAGAAGATAAAATTGTTTGGTAATGAGGTTAGCAGACTGAGAACAGCCTAACCCAGCATCAAAGGTTGAAATAAATTCAGTCACAATAAAATGGTATCTGCCTTGTGGAATGGAGAAACTCAAATTACTCAGGAAATCAAGAAAAAATCTCAAACCACCAAGGGTCACAAAAATAGACTGTTTACTGTCATCATCTTTGTTACACATTTGTACTTGATTTTACACTCTTATTTTTCTGTAATTGTTTCATGTCTTTCCTACATAAAATGACTATAAAGCACCTCTTAGTAGAAAGTCTCTTACCCCTTCCTCCCCAAGTCCTTAACTCTCCATGATTTTTAAAGTTTTAGGGAGATCATATTGAGTTACTTAGGGCTGCATTAATAAATGCCTCCCAAAACAAGACTTTGAAAAACAGACTGCAATTAATACATCTTACAAATATGGATTCTAATGCCATAAGCCTTTCTCTGAACTACAAATATTTTATGCTAGTTTGAATTGCATTCCAAGGAGCAATGAATGATTCACAGAGTTAAGGAGAAATCCATCTCCTAGTGTAGTGGTTTAGTAAGATGACCCATACATTTTTCTAAACAAACAAAAAAGCCTTAATTCTTGTAATCCTTTGTGGCTCTCCACAAAACAAGAGAACATACTCAACAAAAACAAAAAAAACTTGCTGGAATTTCAGTGACACTGACTTGGGAAGAACTGCTTTCCTTCAGATAGAAGGATCATTTGGTAAGACAAGGCAGGTGGAGGTGGTGGTTGTAAAACATCTCTACAAATTCCTTGACACTTCCCCTGTGAAATTCCCTCCCCTGAAGTATGTACTGGCCTCAGTCAACTGGTTTCTAGGGGACAGAATGTGGGGGCACTGCTGTGTGATTTCTAAGGCTAAATGGCTTCTGACTTTCACTCCATAGGGATGCTCACCCTTAGAACCCAGCCACCACGTTGTGAAGCCCAGGCCACCTACTGAGACTTTGTACACGCAGCTGTCCCAGCTGATGACCCCAGGGAATGTCCTTAACCAAAGCCAGCTCCAACTTCCAGACATGTGCATGAACAAGCCTTTAGATTATTCTAGTGCCCGCTTGATGCCAAGTGGAGAAGAAATGAGCTGGCTCCACTGAGTCATATCTAAACACAGATTTGGGAACCAAGCAAATGCTGTTTTGAGTCACCAGGTTTTGAGGCAGTTTATTATATAAATTACTAGCAATAAATAACTGGCACAGATATTGATATTAAAAATGGGGCACAGCCATTAAAAAAGAACTCAAAATGTGGGGATGCCTTTGCACCTGGAGGTAGGTGAAACCTGAACAGATGTAGAGAAGAGTAAGAGTGAAAACCCAAAGTGTCCACGAGACTGTTAGTGGAAGCCTGAGGGCCCTTGAAGGGCTGAGAGTGAAGGCTTCTAGGCCAGGGAAGAAAATGACACTGAAACCAGAGGAAACTGGGACTCTTGCTACCGAACAGCTGAAAGTAAAATTGATGAGAAGATAAGCTAAAACAAACAAAAAGATTATTAAATATAAAGGAACCAGGACTCACTGGGTTCAAGTATCTGTATCCCATTTAAAGCATCTCCACATGCCCAATTGTCACATAATTGGTAAGCAGAGAAATGACTTCCGGGCTAAGATCAAATGTAGGGGTGCTGCCAGGAAAACAGTCTAAAGATGAAGCCAAGACTTTGTTAAGACCTTGGAAAGATTTAAGGTGCTGCCTCAAATTCCTTTAAAGATCTTAAAAGCATAAGAATTTTAAAGGCATGGTCCCACAACAGCTTCACAGGAAGCCCAAGGTGAAGAGTTTATCTCAAAAAGACGTGAGAGTAGCTTTTCCAATGGCATGAACCCAATAAAATTCACAGGAAACTCAAAGTTTTAAAGAGAACTGTGGTAGCAAAAACTACTGCTTGCTAGCTTGGACTGAAAGAGACAGACAGTGCAAAATGGGAAGAGGCCTTTGGGTTTTTCTTAGAAGGTCTACGAGGAGGAAGCTGGCTTGAGAGAACTACTCAGCTGCAAACACAGGTCACTGCTCATGAAAGGGACAGAACAAAGAGCTCAGAGAGGGCAGCGAAGGAGAACCCCCCCCAGGGTTAGGACTAAGTCCTAATCAAAGACCGAGCATCAGGCTGCGTTTCAGAACTGCTACGGGCCAGTGTGCCTCCCATCTTCCATCTGTGAGTGAGGGAGTCCTTAGCAGTTCAGCAGAATGTCGGGTGTGTGGCGGCAAATAACCCGTGTCTCCTTATCCTCAAGCCTCAGCACTGAGAGGAGTGTACCCAAGGGGCTGTACTCCAGAAACCACGCCCAGGAACCTCACCCCACCTGGACCTGGTGAAGATGGGAAAGTAAGGCCCTGGACTGGAGCCTGAGCCTAACACCACAGCGACCGAGACCTGCTGGGGGACTGAGTGGGGATAAGTGTATTTCTCATATGGAAGCAGTAAGAAAACATTGTGGCTAATGAGTAATTATGCTGGTTTTTGAATGTCTCCATAAATTTTCAAAATTAGTTCCATAAAAAAGGTAGACTATGGGCCAACCTTAAGTGCCCTGCTCCTAAAGAACAGCAAACGGTGAAAGGGGCACCGAGTGAACTGCAGGGCAGGTTTGAAAAGGCAGTTCAGCTTCTGCCTCGCTCTTAACCCTGGAACCCAGGCTCATGAGGGCAAGCTCAGGCCACAGAGACAGCTTAGGTGTTCCAGGGGAGGTGGTCCACCTGCCTGCCCCACCAAAGCCACAGCCCACCACCAACATCAACCATCAGACATCAATGGATGAACCTTCAAGTGATTCCAGCCCCCCGCCTTCGAGCTGCCCCACCTGAAGCTGAGAGGAATAGAGGCCGGCTGTCTTGGCCACACTTTTCCTAAGTGTAGGTTGTGAACAAAATAAATGCTTATTTAAGCCACTGAACTTTGGGGAGTTTGTTAGGCAAAAACAGATAAACAGAAAAGTGGATGAAAAAAGATAGTAAGAAATGTAACTTGAATATAGTAGAAATTGGTCTCCTATAAAGTGGAATGTAACAAACGTTGAGATTAACTTATTAATGACAAAGTGCTGATGAGAAGCAGATAGCTGAAAGACCTAAGAACTAGTGAGAAGGAAGGTACTTCAGAGTTCCCTCCAATTACAGCTTCTTACACATAGGCATGTATTTCACAATTTCCCCTCAACTTTGAGGATAAGGAAGACTGGTAAGCAAGGAGACATAGGATTTGAAGTCTAATAATTGAAAACAACTAGAAATAGTCAGTTTACCAAAATCAGCCTTTTTACCTCATTTCAATTAACTGATCTTCTAAGAGACAGGCAGCTTTGAGAACTTATTAATCTAGCACTCACTCTTCATTTTCCTTTCCTCAGAGAGAAAATAAAATATTATGGAACCATAAATGTAGTGTCCTTTGGCAGTATTTAAATTAAATACAATTTTTCCTTTACCTTACTTAAAAGCTGGTTGGTAAGGGAAGGTAAGACTGTCTCAGCTTTATGTTGTAGCACAATGCTTCTCCATATCACACAGATTGGCTTTGAACTTTTGAGATTCAAATTACTAATCTGTTATCTGTTTCTGATAAGCTGATTAAATATTATCTAATTTTTAACAGCTGTACTCTTGAAAAATTTTCCTTGGATGGGATGAAATATTTATTTCATTAATTATGCATTAAGCTATAGGATACAGCTAGGCATCTCTCTTTTTAAGTAAAAGGAAGCAGACACAGGGAGCTGAGAATGCAGGATCTACACCAAGAACAAGATCAGCAGCAGTGTTACACACAAGAACCAAGCCAAAAGAGGACTTCATCGTGAACCGCAAGATGATGGATTAGAGAGGCTTCCAAAGAGGAAGGTTGAATTAATCTTTTCCAGGCTTAATCTTTTGCCTCTAGATAGTGAAATCTATGGATGAGTCTATGAATATAATGAGCACAACATAATGAAGTATATTGCAGACTGAGTCAGCAGATCCCGTGACCATGATTTGATGGAAACTGGAGTGAAGTGGGAGGCACTGGGTGAGAAACTAAAGGTCTGAATGGGGGGGGGAAGGAATGGACTATATCTTTGCAAGCCTACTTTCTGTCATGTCACAGTCAGCAAGGCATAAGCTGGCCACAGGTCCCTTCAGGAAGCAGCAGGTCTCCACAGAAGTGGAGTTACAGACATTCCACAACACTGACTTTTTATTACTATGTAAAACAACTGGTAATATGCAAGATGACTCAGAAAGCGTTCTCATAACATCTGACTTGGTACTGGCATAGGACAGACATAGATCAATGCATCACCACTGAGAATATAAAAGAAACCCTCACATTTACGGTCAGTTGATTTTCAATAAGAGTGTCAAATAACTGAATGGAACAATAATAGTCTTTTTAACAAATGGTACTGGGACAACTGGATATCCACAGGCAAAAGAACAAAATTCGACTCTACCTCATACAATACATATAAAACTAACTCAAAATGAAAGAGCTGAAACTACAAAATTCTCAGAAGAAAACACAGGCGTGTGTGTCTTCATGACTGGATCTGGCACTTGTTTCTTAGGTAGGACAGTAAAAGACAGAAATAGATTAACTGAACTTCATCAATGTTAAAACTTCTAGCTCTTCAAAAGACACCATCAAGAAGGTAAGAAGGCAAGCTTCTGAACAGGAGGAAATACTTGAAAATCCTATATCTGATCAAAGACTTACACCCAGGATACAAGAAGAACTCTTACAATTCAATCATACAAAGACAATCCAATTTTAAAATGGGCAAAAACCTGAACAGACAGGTCTTCAAAGAAGATACACAAATGGATAAGCACATGAAAAGATCCCCAACATTCTCAGTCATCAGAAAAATACAAATCAAAACCACAATGAGATGCCAGTTCACACCCACCAGGAGAGCTAATGACCAGTGTTGACAGGGATGCATAGAAATTGGGAGAATTACACACTTTGGATAAAAATGTTAAATGGTGCAGCCACTCTGGAAAACAGTATGGCAGTTCCTCAAAAGGTTACACAGTTACCATACGACCCACATGACAGCATTTCCACCCTTAAGTCTATTCCCCAAAGAAATGAAACATGTTTACACCAAAACTTGGACGGAAATGTTCCCAGCAGCATTATTAACAAGAGCCAAAAAGCAGAGGCAACCCAAAGGTCCATCAACTGATGGATGGATAAACAGTTTAGCCCCACAACCGAGTAATGTTCGACAATAAACAGAAATGGAAATACTGACAAGCACTATAACATGGATGAACCTTGAAGATGTTTTGTCAAATGAAAAAAGTTAATCATGAAGGACCACATAGCATGTGATTCCACTCATGTGAAACACCCAGAACAGGCACATCTGTAGAGACAGAAATCAGACTGTGGTTTCCAGGGGCTGAGGGTGATGGCCAAGGGATGCAGGCTTTCTTTTCAGGGTGATGGTAATGTTCTAAAATTGACTGTGGTGACAGCTGCACATCTCTGAATACACTAGGAGATACTAACTATGCATCCTAAATGGGTGACTTATATATGTGAATTTTTTTTTTTTTTTTTTGGTGGAGGGAAGTAATTAGGTTTTACTTATTTATTTTTAGAGATACAGGGGATTGAACCCAGGACCTTGTGTACGCTAAGCATGCACTCTACCACTTGAGTTATGCAATCCCCCCTATAATATGTGAATTATATCTCAACAAAGTTAAAAAAAAAATCCAAAGGCAGGATCTAGACAATCTTCTTAATTCTCTATTTTGGGTGTGCAGACATGGTCTGAACTTCTCCATGCTTTGACAACATACGTAAAATGAAGAGAAAATGAAGGCAATGCCTAACTTCAACTGGTTTTTATAATGACCTTTCTGCACAAGTTACTCTGAAATCCATGAAATAAATACACAGATTCTATACCCATTCACAAAAGTGAAGAAGAGACATGATAATTTTCTGGACCATGCCATGAAACATTATCCTCTGATTTTATCTAGCTTGCCTCACTGTGGTGAGAGATCACTAAAAAATACTGTTTAATAGGAAAAAAAGTTAACTTCTGTGAGTGAAAGATGTGTAATTTTCAACTTCTCTAAGAGTAAATATTATAAGAAAAAAATATATAAAGAAATGGCAGGATGAAAGTCAAAGTTTAAGAAACAAGTGCATTATAAAGATAATAAAAGTGTAATTATAATGAAGATACAAAAGGAAGCTGTCCCTGAAAAGCTAGTGTCCTGCAACACTCTGCGCTGCACAGTCACAGCTGACGTGCTAAATGTCATACATACTGGATTCGCAGTTTGATGTGATTTCCTCTCTGAATCCTTTGTCTCAGTTTCTACATTAGACTGATGATGTGCTGTCACCTCCAGGGAAGCTTCCAACATGGACACTTTCTTTCGGGTGTCAGCTCTTGCTTGAAGCTGTCTCATACAGGCCTAAAAAGATAACTCTGTTACTGATTTTTAAGTCACCTTATCATAAAGTTACATTAATAATATGTAACTCCAACATATGGACTTTGAGAACTATCCCCACAGACATCAATTCACCTTCTTTTCCTCATAGGCACACATTCCTGTTTACTGAATTTCATTAAAGACACAGAAGGCGTGACCCTCCTGCCTTACCGACAGTAAGTTAACTTAGACAATGGATGCAGCCCCACCAGCCATTCCCTGCCCCTCCCAGGAAATGGCCAAGCTTTACCCCCACTGAAGTCTCAAACAGAAACGAGTGTGTGGGTGGGATGAGTGGTGGTAAGTTCCACACTGTGGAACATTCTCCCTCTTTCTCATTAGAGGCTTAAGTTCAGAGTTCTTCACATATTCAATCTGGTGTTTAAATCCTTCCAATAGACTCCTATCTCACAATAAAAACAAGGTTATTCCAATGGCCTTTGGGGACCTGAGACAACCTGGCCTCCCCTGTCTCCTGGACTGCAGCTCCTACAGCTCCCCCAACCCCTCCCACTCACTCCCTTCCTGACACTCAGGACTCTGGCTGCTCCTCCTCAGTCTGAAAATGGGACCCCAATACCAAACTCATACATCACAGAGTGCTCCAGTTCCTCTGTACTGGACAAACTTAGATCCAAATGACAGTAACTGAGCCTTGAAATGAGAATTGTGAGCAAATTATTTGAAAAAATATTCAAAGTAAATTATAAATAGAACAGGGGAGACTAAGTCAAACACAGTTTTGCTAAAATTTACATTTGTCCCAAATTATGACTGAATGAAAAGCAGATGTCTTTAAGGAGTGGAGGTCATAACAATACATGATTTGAGATGGAAATATTTCTAAATTTAATTCCAATTGACATGAATAAAAATAAAATATCAATTAAAAATATATGAAAAGCTACTGAATGAAAAGTACTGCAAGATACAGCATTTACACATCAGTTCATCTGGGAAATCTGGATTTGACTGTCAAGGTAATCCACACAATTGAATCTTTTCTTTTTTTTTTTTTTACTTTCTTTGTTCACACAACTGAATCTTAATTTCAAAATACTCATTTTAGGTCTGAGCATTTCACTTATCTGCTTCATCATGATACTAAAATGTGGTGACAGAAAGATTAAAATCATTTGGGCACTATTTAGAGTAAATTACTAAGACCTGCCTGTATCTGTCAACAACTTACAGCTTAATCTCTTAAAATTTCAGGTGACACAGCATCTTTACTCAAAGTAAAGCACTTCTCAGGTCTAATTTTTGTTTGCTGGATACAAGATATGCTTTTAGGCTGCTTTACAGTGTATATATTTATAACCCACATATTTTTTTATATTCAGCTAGTTTCAACATTTAGCTTTCATCAGATACTACTTTGAATTTTCTTTGAGGAAGTCTGAAAATTGGTTCCCTTTCTGGGTACTTACTTCCATTTCTGCTCTGTCAGTTTCATACTGATACAGTCTTTTAAACATCTGCATTCATTGATTAATTCCTTGTTTCCTCCCTCCAGCATCAGAACTCGTCTGCTCATGGCTTCAAGTTTTCCCATGTGATCCAGAAACAGCTCTGGGATATTAAGTATTGTCTTTTCACTTCTGGCTTCATTTTGAGCAACTTCCAGTTGCTGTCGGAGCAACATGTTTTCACTTCGTAGTTCACATACTCTCTCCTCCAAGAATGCATGCTTTTCAATGTATTTGTTGACTTTCCCTTGTTTGCTTTGAGACAAGGGTTCAGTTTCCTTGTTTGAACACTGGGCTAGGTCTCTATGCACACATTCTAATACCAATGTCATTGGTCTAAGAGCATCTCTCCTGGGATGGAGCTCAATTTCTTGGCCACAGAATTGACTTTCAGCTTCAGGAAGTTGCTGAGGAAGCACCTCGCTGTTATCTTTTGGGTCAGACAGCTCAAAATCCATTGTGTCCTGTAAGTGAAACCCCTCATCTCTTACTCTTTGAACTGTACTCAATAAACTGATATATCATAATTTCCTTTGAAGTGAAAGACTAGTCTCTAAGTTTATACAACAAAAAGTTTGCAATAACTGGGTATCCAACTGGAAAAACTTAAGGTGGATACAAATCTCAAACTTTAAACAAGCAGAAATCTCAAAAATTTAATTAAAGACAGTGAATCCATGAAAGTAAAAAAGAAACCACAAAAGGATGTTTAAGAAGCTCAGAACTGGGAAGGCCTTTCTTTCTCTGAAATACAACAAGTCCAAAAGGCTTAAAATAAAAAATGAATAAATCTGACTACACTTAAAAATTATATCTGACATCTAACCTTTACAGCTACCCCCAAAGTAAGAGCCTTAGCTCTGTATATATTGGGACAGGTTAAATTTCCTAAAAGTTTTTTTCCTGAGAATATTCCATAAATATTCTCCCTTTCTAACATTTTTAGAGCGAGTTATAAGAATTACATCTACGGATAAGTGATAAATCTAAGCACTGTACTAAGCACATCTACAAACATCAGCTAACTCAGTTAGCTGTGACAATTATGGAATAAAGGGTTAAAAACACAAGCAAGCTGAAGGGTTTTCCCCAGGGCTTCTGAGTCTATGACTCTTAAACCAAACCAAAGCTAATTCTCTAGGATAAATAAACACAACAGAAGCCTTCTACTTCCCTGATGGTGAATACACTAAAGGTAAAGAAGGTCAAATTTACAGAGCTCTTCTTAGAAAATCAGGAGACTATTTGCTTCTGCAATAATTTTTATTTCTTCTTCATGGTGCCTATAACAGTAATGGATGTGAAATACCAGGGAAATACAGTGAACTGTTTTATTAAAAATAAAATACTGATCAACAAATTATCACTAAGTATAGATTATGGCACATCTATCACTATATTCAAAAGCTCCTTGTACTGAAATTGGATAACACATGGAGCAGAGCGTTACTTATCACACCTAGAATGACACCCAAACTACGGTTTCTAAACTGGCTATACTTTTTCCTCCTTACCACCATTAGTGGAAATGATAAGGTAACCTCTCCATTCGTCTATCAAGGAGTGAGATCACTGCCAGAAACTAGAATGCCTGCCGTTAGTAGCAGTTTTGAGATAATGGAAAGTTCATCAATTACTATGGAAAATATGAACAGCCTCTCCTTGGATGAGGCCACTGTGAATGTCACTATGTCACTGTTGCCGGCAAATGGATTTGAATTCAAAACATTGCTTTATCCAATGGACCAGAAATGAAACCCCCAGAAAATATATTTACATATATAGGCTTTTAAAACCCTCTATACTTTCTGTACCTATAGTATTGGTTTTTACACTATGTAAGTATACGAATTCATACACACACGTTTGAAAATGACTAAAGAAAATACCTCAGCATTCATGTTCTCATTAGCCTTTTCTGCCTCCTTTTGTTGGGAAAGATGATGGGCCAGGATTTCATTTTGTATTACTCTGGCATTCTGCTCTCGAGAAAGTTGTCTCTGAGCGTCATTTCGCTCTTTTAAAACCTGGAGACATATTTCATTATGTTTTGGGTTTTATACCATGAAAAAAGGTCAAAAAAAGCTTAGGAGGGGAATCTTTAAAAAAAAAAAATTTAAAAACTGTTAAAAAGAAGTAGCCTTTTTAAGCACAGGTATCTTTAATGCACATAAATAACTCAAATTTGAATATATATGACAGCTAAATTTATCACAGAGCAAATGTAGTTTCATGAAAGAAAATGTTTTTTAACACTATATAAATTGAGTTATAGTCATTTTACAATGCTGTGTCAAATTCCAGTGTAGGACACAATTTTTCAGTTGTACATGAACATATATATATTCATTGTGAATTTTTGTTGTTGTGAGCTACCACAAGATCTTGCAAATATTTCCCTGTGCTATACAGTATAGTCTTGTTTACCTATTCTGCATATGCCTGTCAATATCTACAAATTTTGAAATCCCAGTGAAAGAAAATTTCTTTATAAGGCATTTAACCAGTTCCATCACAGTCTCAAGGCATTTAGCCGGGACTTTAACTTCAAAAAGCCACAATTAACACATGGATTTGAATTAAGACTTGTTACTTTGTTGAATGGGCCAAAACTGTCAATCCTTATGTTAATGATTAAGCTCAACTTAACTTCCATTCCTTCATTCAGAAAAGACACAGCATCTATTAGATGCCAAAAACACCAAGAAATTAGTAAGTTAAGCTCTAAATGTCATAGTTCATATTTAGGATGAGATAACTTTTACTTGTTTTAAATGAAAATATAGATTAATTCAAAAAAGTATTAAAAATAATATTGATGAAACAGTGTTACAGATATGAAATTTTCACCTTAAGACTTACTTACCTGATTTGGTTTATTCCTTATGCTCTTCAGTTTGCATTCTAGTGCTCGGGCAGTGATTTCAAGTTGTTGGTTCATGGAAACTTGCTCATTGTATTGTTTCTCTTTTCTTTTTAAGTCATCCTTAGATTTTTCATATAATATATAAGCATTTTTCTTCTTCTTTGTTTCTTGTTCTAATGTCAATCTGCAGTGAAATATGCTTACCTTAAAATTTATTTTGTTAGAAAATAAAAGTTCATTTTATGATACGGTTCTTCACATGCTGATTTATTACCCTAATGGAGTTTCTATGGTCTCAATTTTTTTTTCATTTCTAAGTCTCACATTTTAAATTCCTCACTTCAATCTCTTCATAAAGATAGATCTATACACACACACACACACACATACACACACACACACACAATTTGAAAAGTAGCAATGAAAAGACATAATGCTACTGAGTTTCAGTCAAGAGTAACTCTGTCAATAGTGTAGGAAAGAAATTTTGCAATTATTCAGTAGGGTTTGAATTGAAAATTACCCTTTTTTCCCCACATAGTCATAAATTACTCCTTCATTGGGACAGAGAATTTAGTTACTAGTTAAAAGAGAAGTTTCTATTTAGAAACAAGTTTATAAGTTCATGAGAGATAAAATTTCAACTTCATGAGATATTACAGGGACTCCTAAGTGATCTCCAGTAGAAGGTAACATCTGTAGACATCTTTTCCAGAACACAGATCCGCTAATTAGCATAATCCAAGGCGAGGCTGGGGAGTCTACTAGCTGATGCCCTACACTTTATGTTTCTTCTTTTGCAACACTTTGAACTTACCTTGTTGAATATTACTTATTTAGTAAATCATTTTTAAGTCCCTTTTGGTACAAGGCAGGATCCATATTAACTAATTAAGAAATAAAGAGTAATCCTTGCTTTCAGCATAGACCTTTGAACTAATCTTATCTCTGCATGAGAGAGATGCTGAATAAACTAACCAGTAATCACTTTCCACTTATTTTTTAGTCCATCCATTCATATGTTAAGAATCAAACTGCATAAATTTTTTTTAAAGTTTCTGCCTTGAGAAAAATGCTCATTTCATAATTCTGCAAGTGGGAATGTAAAGTAATATAAACTTTCTGGAGGACAATTGAGAGATAAGGATCAAGGATTTTTTTTTAAAGAAATATAGAATGAGGAGATATATATATATATCGCTATGTTATTTCCAAGAGTCTCATATTCCACAATATTAATGAAATTTTCTCCCCTGTAAAATCCCAAAAAGTAAGTTAGCAATTGTAAGACTTCTCCTATATACCTACAGTATTAAAGTAAATATAAGGAGTTCAGATATTTCTTTTAAACCAAGAAATTCAGTACCTCATGCTGCAGAGCTTTCATTCCCATTCCACATTTTGAAGTTTTAACTGTGATTTTGTTTCTCTTGTTTTCAACAGCTCTGTTTGTAGCCAGTTCACCTTATTTTCCATTTTTTTAATTTTTCCTCTAAGTTCACCATCAGATTCTTTAAGTTCTATTGATCTGAGTGAATGAACTGGATCCTGAATTTTCAATAACCTATCACAATCTGCATTAGGAAGAAAACAAAAAAAGAAACAAAATATATGAATAACTTTTGTGTATAAAGGACTGTGCATTTTCACATGCATTCATTCATAGATTGAACAAATGGATATTGAGCATCTATAACGTGGAAGACATTTTTCTAAGCTCTGCAGATATTAAAAGACTGACAAAGTAGTATTATGAACATTATGCAAATAAATTTGACAATTCAGATGAAGTGGGTAAAATTCCTTGAAAGAGAGAAATTACAAAAGCTCAATTAGGAAAGAACAAATAAGCTAAAAAGCCCTGTATCTTAAAAACCAAAACAAAAGTCCTATTTAAAGACCTTACTACAAAGAAAATTCCAGTCCCAATGGTTACACTGGTGAATTGTACCAATTTTAGGAAAATTTAATACCAATTCTACACAAATTCTCCTCAAAAAATGAAGAGGAAGAAATATGTCCTCATTCTATAAAACTAACATTACCCTGAATCCAAAACCAGACAAATATATTACAAGAAAGAAAACTAATGTCATGAAGATGGAGGTAAAAATTCTAAACAAAACATTAGCAAATTAAATCCAACAATAAAGGATAATTCATCATGGCCAAGTGGGGTGTATCCGAAGAATGCAGGGCTGTTTTAACACGTAAAAATCAATGTTATTCATCATATTAACAAACTAAAAAAGAAACCATATGATCATGTCAGTGGATAATAAGAGGCACTTGCCAAACCTCAACATCTATTCCTGATAAAAACTTCCAGCAAACTAGGAACCAAGAGAACGTCTTCACTATGACAAAGATCCGTGCTAACCCTACAGCTGACACAATACACAGTGGTGAAAAATGGAATGCTTTTCCCAGAAGGTGAGGAGCCGAACAGGAATGGCTTCTCTTACTCCTATTCAGCACTGTACTGGAGCCAGTGCAATCAGGCAAAATAAAGAACCAAAAGGCATCTGGATGGGAAATGAAGAGGTAAAAGTGTCTGCTAACCAGCGGGGAATATGATTACATGGTGCGAGTCAGCTAACTCCAACCTGTGGGCTGGGTTGCTTGCTTTGGTAAATAAAGTTTTACTGAAATACAGCCATGTCCATTAACTTGTGTATTATCTATGCTTACTCTTGTTGCAACAGTGACAGAGCTGATTAGCTGTGACAGGGAATGTATTTATTGGCTGCAAGTCTTAAATGTGAACTATCTTTAGTAAGATAGTAGTTTAAAGAAGAAAAAGCTTGACCACCTTTGGTTACGTAGAAAATCTGAGAGAATCCATAAGAACGCTACTTGAACTAATAAATGAGTTCAGTCAGGTTGGAGGGCACAGAGTCAGCATACAGAAATCAGCTGTATTTCTATCATCAGAAACTAAAATTTAAAATACATTATTTTAAAACAAACAAATAAATAAAAATACACTACTTAACAACCACACTGAAAAATGAGAAATACAGGTAAACATAAAAGATGGAAAGACCCAGACACTAAAAACTCTTAAAATATTACTGGGAAAATCAAGGAAAACATATAAATGGAGAAATAAACTTTGTTCGGGGTTAAAAATTCCATATTGTTAAGAAGTCAATTCTCCCCAAGTTAATCTACAGATTCAACATAATCTACATCTAATTTCCAGGACACTAGCTGACTTTTTTTCTTTTACATTGACAAGATGATTTTAAAATTCATGTGGAAAGAAGGGTAATAAAAGGAAACAAGATGAAGCCAGAGGACTGTGGCCTTTAACCATGGAGCTACGAGAAGCAGGAGCTGGATTCTATTAGGCAAGGAGGTAACAAAGACCTGAATTTTAAAAACTATCTAGTAACCACGGTTGCGGCGTAGACCAAGGTTCCAGGAGGCGGACAGCATAGAAGAAAGTCCTGAGGTGATTTCAGTGTTCTAGGAGGGAAGTAGTGATAACCTGACCTTGGGTGAAGGCGTAGGAGCAGCAGAGTCAACAGAAAGCACAGGGAGAGGGAACGGTCACAGCCCCTGGCTGGCAGTGCACAACACATCTGATTCTGCTTAACACAAAGCAGGTTTCTGAGACGCAGCGGACTGTAATGTATCCGTGCTCCCTGGGGCAGTACTAGGTGTGCACAGGTTACCACGAGATACTTAAAAAGGCTTTGTAGTCATACGGGGGTCCTACCTTTACTCTCCTGGCCAAGTCGTTCAATTAGCCTCAGGGTGTTCTTACAGTTAGGGTAAAGCGAATCGCAATCCTCTGAAGCGTTTCTGGTGCCAGAGTTAAGTCATCGAGGCCATCCACAGAATTCATCTGCTCTTTGACCTACAAATAAATAATGCTATTTCACAGTGTCTCCAACATAGTTATAAAATATGCTCAGTGTACATAGGTGATAAACATCCATCATTTTATGAGAGCAAAAACAGACACTTCTCGAAAGAACTGATTTTTGTCAAAAGGCTAACTTTATGAATAGTGTTTCTAAATTATTTTTAAGTAAATGTCTCTACAACAAAGGAGGATTTTCTGTTTTTCCACTCTATTTTTTATAAATTTTTTTTACTACAGGAAAATATTTTTATAATTAATATTTTACTATACCTTATTCTTTTTAGTAGACATTTTCTTTGAAGACCTGAAAAGAGAAAAAAAGCAATTCATTTAAGCCAAATACTAAATATTGAAAATACAAGAAATAACTAAATCTATTATTTTTTATATAAAATCTTTGCATTGATAATTAATTTTCAATAAAAGGGATTAAACAAAAAATGGAAACAGTAACATTAAAGGACAAAGAAAGCATATCAATTATATTATTAACAAAATATTAAATTTAAATCAAGCAGACAAGCAAAGGAAAAGGAAAAACAACATTACTTGTATTATTTGATAGGAAAAAGTATACCAGGATTTTCTTGTTGTCTTTTTTCAATAAAAACTGGCTTTTATGGAAATAAAACCTATTTGGAAAGTATTACTTAAGTCCTTATATGAAAGAAACCCTTTTCTAATAACCATGATATTAGCTTTTTTGAGGACTTAGTATGCAACCGCTATGCATTATTATCAGCACTTTACATGTCTTAAAGACATTTTAATCCTCACAACAATCCTGGGAGGTAGGTAATACATTAGGTACTTTACCCAGGAGGAAAATGAGGCACAGAAAGGCTAAGTCATTTGTCGAAGCCCCTTTGTCTACCCAGAATTCCAACCCAGGCAATCTGGCTTCAATACTTGCATTTCACAATATGCTAAGAAAGTAATATTTATTTTTAAGTATTTTTAACTAATGTAGTAAGTGAATCTCTATTGTTATTCTATGTCTAGGTATAATTATAAATAATAATTTCTGGGGCATATGTCCAGAAGGAACCCTACTTCAAAATGACACCTGCACCCCAATGTTCATAGCAGCACTATTTACAATAGCCAAGACATGGAAACAGCCTAAATGCCCATCAACAGATGACTGGATAAAGAAGAGGTGGTATATTTATACAATGGAATACTATTCAGCCATAAAAATGACAACATGACACCATTTGCAGCAACATGGATGCTCCTGGAGAATGTCATTCTAAGTGAAGTAAGCCAGAAAGAGAAAGAAAAAGACCATATGAGATCACTCATATGTGGAATCTAAAAACAAAAACAAAACATAAATACAAAACAGAAACAGACTTATAGACATAGAATACAAACTTGTGGTTGCCAAGGGGGTGGAGGGTGGGAAGGGACAGACTGGGATTTCAAAATGTGGAATAGATAAACAAGATTATACTGTATAGCACAGGGAAATACATATAAGATCTTATGGTAGCTCACAGCAAAAAAAATGTGACAATGAATGTATGTATGTTCATGTATAACTGAAAAATTGTGCTCTACACGGGAATTTGACACAACATTGCAAAACGACTATGACTCAATAAAGAAATGTTAATAATAATAATTTCTGAATCTTGACACCAATTTTTTAAAAATAAAAAGACTTTAGACCTAGGCAATACTGGAAATCTACTTTTAATAAAGATTTGCTTTTGCTAAAGACATTAATCAGCAGGCATTCATTATCCATTCAGCTGTTTGTTCATGCATTTGACAGGTCCTTATGGAGCATGATGGCTTTTTTAATTTAGAACTTAGTAATCCAAGAGTAATCATCTGTGATAGATTATTAATAGTTTATTATTATATTATATATAAACAAAATCTTACCCTTCTTCCTAGAATCTAAACAAATATTAAGTTAATATAATCTGATATTTTACAATAGCATACAAAACCATAGCCACTCATGATGATTCTGTCAAGGACACTATAGAATCTAGAATCATCAAGGAATGATTAAGCCCTATTCAGTATGGCCTAAGTGTTTGTATAGTTTTTATGAATATACAATTTTTAAAAATCTATGGACAATTTTGTAACTTTGAAGTCATTATCTGCATATTCAATTGTGTAAGAATATTACGCTTCAGAACTAATGAAAAAGCCCTTACAACAAAACCATACACGAATAGAAGTTTACTACAATATTTTAAAGATAACACAGTATAATCAATACACTTTCTAATATCAGAAATGCAAACAAGATTAAATTGAAAAACATGTCTTCTATGCAATCACATCCAACAGCATACAGACATGCTCTACAAATTACCATCTCATCACTAAAAAAAGAAAGGGAACCCCCATGAGCTCCACGTTCCCCTTCAGTTATCACCCAGTCCTCTCCTGCCTTCCCAGGGAAATGTCCTCTAAGGGGCTGTTCACACTGACTCACTACAGCCCGGCTTCCATGGGGACGTATTACTGAAACTACTTCCAGTCAAAGGCACTTGTCCTCATCTTAGCCTTTCGGCAGTGTTCCTCCGACACAGTTGAGAATTCTCTTGCCTTGGCCTTTGCACCATATGCTGCTGTTCTATTTCCAGAGAAGGTAATCACTGCTAATACATCTTCACCTAGAAATAAAGAATTTGTAGATTTTACCTGCCACCACCTTGATCTCCTTCACTTAAAATGCTGTTCTCATTCATGTGTAGGAGACCACCAGCCAGTGAGGCAGTCTTTGCAAATACATGTGAACTCACAGATGCTTTTAATGTCCGTTTTCCACTTTCATTCTTCTTTACTTCTGTAATATACGAGCCAGGACAGCTACTGTAAAACAATCCATAAAAAAGCCAATTTTTAAAAAATAATTCTACTGATATATTAAAAAAAATTTTTTTTTTAAAACTCCAACTCTTACCCATCTTCAATCATTTATTAATTCACAAAATGGTTATTAAGTGCCAACCATATGCAAGGAAACACAAATTCTTGCTTCAAAGACAGATATACAATTATGATACAATGTGATACGCAAGAGCTGACATGTGGAAAGTAAAGTGAGCATGAGGAAGGCTTTACAGAAGAGGGGAAATGAACAGGAGGTCATGAGCAAAAGAGACAGGAGGAAATTATTCTACTTAAGAGATTAGAATGTAAGCACAAAGATTAGGCATATGGCATTTAGGTGTGTCCTAGGAACCTGGAAGGAAGAGTACAAAATATATGGAAGCAAGTAGAGAGATGAGCCTGGGAAGAAATTCTGAACAATATCTAGGAAAATAATAACCTACTGCTGAATACTGATCTAGGCTTACCTATCAGAATCTCCTTTTTGCAGAGCAGGAAACTGCTGGTCATCAGTTTTTCCCCTCTTCCTCTGCTGAGTTAATCCTTTATGATAACTGCCATCATGCATGGTTTCTGATCCTTTCAGTTCACTTTTGTTCCTGTTCTCTTCTACTTCAACCTTTAGTGAAAGTTTGATACAAAGGGTAATTATTACTTTATTCATTAGAAACACTTTGTTTTCATTCATTTTATCATTTGACTCAGACTTTGCCCTGATTTCAATTGATTAAAGTATTTTTGTGCTTATTTTAATTTTTATCATTTCAAGTCATTGAAATTTTTGTAAATTCTGCTTCTTTCTGTTTGAGGAAAAGAAACAATTTCCAAAATTTCAAAAAGGACTTTCTGAATGTTGTGCTCTTACATCCACTCTTCCCCATGTGAATGTCAGAGACAGAGAAATAGAAAGACAAAGGCATAAAATTTGTCCTCTTCTGTCTTTACCACCTAGATTTTGTATTAAACAACCAGATTTAGAAGATGTCACACCTTGGTGCTTCAGTAAAAGAAAGGAAACATTCTTTTTTCTGTGCTAAAGCTATCCTTTCCCCACTACTTTTTATAATTCTTGTTTCATTTGGATCCTGGTGTATCAAAAAAGTGGTGTTTAATAAAATATATAAAAGGAGCAGAGTGAAACTGATGAGTTGCCAGTAAGTGTGGAATTCTGCAAAAGGAATAATGCTCCCCAATTTCACATTCAATAACCATGACCATTTTATAGCTAGACGGCATAGGAGTAATGAGTGATCTACTTTAGCCCCACTGTTTACTGATAATGGGAACACAACCAAGAAAGGTTAAGTGATTTGTCCAAATTCCCTAAAGCAGTATTCCCCAGCATTTTATGGTGTCAAAAGAGATGATACAGTTCTGTAACACTGAATCTAATAAGCTACCAAATAAATTCATCAAATTGATCAGGTAAGTTAAAAGTGTGACTTTGGCAAAGTTGGGGGCAGGGCTCATCTCCTTTTTCTATTAAAGGAGAACACCTTCAGATTTCTATCTTTAACACTCTTTGCACCTCACACAAAAGAACACACACATTTTAAAAATCTATTACTAGAACTAAAAAGTATCATTCAGTGCATCTCAAAACTCAAGTTTTCTCCTTTGGAGATAAATACTAAATTTCTTTTGCTGAGAGTTCATACTACCTATATGATACAATCATACATGTCAAAACTTACTACATTTTATTAAATAATATAATGTAGGTGTCTGACTCAACAGAAACACCGAAAGTGGTGATTCAAGAATATGTGGGAGCACATGTATTTGTTCTTAAGAATATCTCAAAGTGGCCATGATGGAATTCTAAGTGTTCAATGATCAGTAAAACAGGTAAGTCCGCACTCACTAAAGCACAATACACGGATCAGTTTAGTGAGAGTGTGTGCTTATATCCCTTCTCTCAGTCACTGCTTCCTTCCCATTCTATGGAAGTGCAACTTACATTTAAGCCAATAGATTAAAACAAAAACAAAAAAACAAAAAAAACCCTTGAGCTTATTATATTTCCTAAGCCGTTTCACTTGCGTTTATTCTGGCTCAGAAGGTCACGTGGCACACAGCTGAATTACTTTCCCACTTCATAGGAAAGACTGACACAGAGACTTAGGTTGATTAAGGAACAAAACCCAGGAAAGTACTTCCCTGAGTTCCTGTTATTTAGATGGCAGAAATAGTCTGTTTCTACACGATTACATATTTAGATGACCCCGTTTTATACATAGGCTATTTTCATAAGTGGAAAATCAGATCAAATATGGATCAGAATGGAAGAGATTATTGATAAAGAGAAAAAAAAAAACAGAGTAGCAGCAAAGGAACCTCTACCTCTTTTTGAAGCTGAATTTTCTTTTTCCAAAGCCAGGAATTCTACTTGTAACATGCCTACCTCATTAAACCTTTGCAGATCTTGGTGTAACTCTTTCAGATATACTTTGGATGTTCTGTTACCATTTGATGGAGAAGAACTCACATTTCCTAATTCAGGGTCCATGATTTTACAGTTACTAACACTGCAGTTATCTGCAAGCAATGGCTTCTGGAGCTGGTCTTGCATTGGTTTGGTTTTCTTGTAAGTATTTGAAACAGCAGATATATCGTGACTTTTTATTTGAATCATGTGTTTCATCTCACTGGAGCGGACAAGCCACAAACCAAAAGGCTTTTTGGATCACTTACCTGAGGTGCATGTCCAATGTCTGATTTCCAGTATTTTGGTTCCTTTTTTGTATTCTTTTTGTATCAAATTCTTGGTCTTCACTCACTGTAAATGGAACTTGGTTCCTTACTTCATTTTCTCTATTATAAAAACTCTCCTCATTTTTGTTAAAAACGTGTTCAGTGTCTGGTTTATCACTTTCATCTAACTTATTTTCATCTAAATAAAGTTTTGAACCATACTCTGTTGACTTAGACTTGGAATAAGATGGAAAAACATTTTCAAGACTGGGCTCTTTGTGTTCAGAGAATGCCTGGGATCCTACAGAGACAGAGGCTCCAGGTGCATCTTTTTCCTCACAATCAAATATATTATCTGTCACATTGGAAGGTAGTTCCTTTAAGTCACCATGTAGTTCCGAGTTGTCATGTAGTGACTCCACCTTACGATGAAAAGTAATTTTGCATTTTTCATGGATTTTACTTATTTTCTGATATGACTTCTTTGTGATAAATTTGAAATTATTTTTCCAGTCTAATTTGCCTTGTTTGACCCACATGTCCTCATGCTTCTCCAGACAAGAATGTTTTGAAGATACAGGTACATCCTTTCTGTCATGTTCCTTATTCACTTCTGGTTCTCTAGGCGTTTTTTGCAGATGCACAAGTGAAAGATTAATCTGCTTGATTTGATCTTCAGATTTCTTTTCTTTCACAGTACATGCTTGTAAAACACATTTATCCTTAAGTAAAGTATGGATAAAGAAAAATTAGAAAATAATTAAAATTTAACAAACTTCTTAATCTATGTTTGGCTACTCACAAACTAAGAAGTGAAACATAACTTGCCTTAGCCTTGAAATAGAAAAACAGGAACTCAGAAAACTAACTTTGTCACTGTTTGAACTAAACAATTCATACATGTCAAATCTACCAAGAATTAGAGGAGATTAGATTTTTAACATTACAAAGATTTCCTCACTAAAAAGTATTTCACCTCACATACCTTAAATAGTGAGCCCCTCCAGTGCATGTAAAGATTTTTTTTAAAGGACTAATAACTGGAGAATAAGCAAACTAAATTATTAGGAGCCAAAATCAATTAACATCAATCAGAAAGAGGAACAAATTCCTGAAATTTAATGCAAACGATATACTATGATAGTGATCTATCTCAGTATGTATTCTCTGCATCCAAGTTATACTATACTCTAACATTCACTAGTGAGATTGAATAAAAGAATTTTTAATAATACTTACTGATTTCCTACCCTGAAATGAAATAAGTTAGAAAGTTTTTGTTTGTTCCCTAACAGCAAAGGTCCAATCCTGGAAGGTTTGATTCTCTTACTAGGCAGTTGGGTTGACTCTATGACCCCTATTCTCTCCCTGATTGTAGATTCTGAAATCGATTACATAGAGATCACAAGACAGAAGAAATCTTTCATCTTGGCATTAATGACTTGCAATTTGAAACTGCAAATTTTGGACCACTGGGAATGACTGTTCCTTACATGAAACTAACTCGGTGGCCATCACTGCTATATTATTTACAATTTCAACTGCTTAATCACATGATTTAATATTTGATATCACCTTCTTTATCATGTGAGGAAGCTATAAAAATGGAAGAAGTAAACAATATTCAGGAAGGTTTTTTGCCTTAATCCCAAGGATAAAGTTTAACTATAAATTATTATAGATCCTAACAATACTTTAAGTTTTGTAACTAGGTAAAATGCCATTAAAAACTAAATATTAAATAATTATTTATTGACTCTAAAAGTCTAGTTTGAAAGGCAATTTATTTTGAACTGTTTTATTAAAGCACAGAAAAAAACATTAAACCAGAAATTTAAATTTACATTTTTACATACCTGTGAGTGGTTATTTTCACTTCCATCAAGTCTTTCTTGCTCTTCCTCAGATGTCCTTTCTAAGTCTAGGTCTGCTGAAAAATGAATATGCTTAGTTAAAATTCACTACTTAGAACAGCTAGATAAAAGGCATCATCTTTATAAAAACATAAAACACATTTCATCAATTGACAGTTTAAATTAAGCTTAATCTTTAGCTGGATATTTACTTCTTTAAGAAATACTTCTAATTATCTAAAACTTCAACAAACTATTTGGGAAATACTAGATGTTACCAGATTAAAGGCATACAAACATCTCAAAGTTTCATTCACAAATTGATTCACCAGACATGAACAAAACAGAGAAATAAAACAAAATTTAAAAATACAGTAGAAATATACAAAGTCACAATAGACTCTATTCTCTACCTCCTAACAGTACCTTTTTAACAACATACCAAGCTTCAAGAGCAATATTATTCATGGTTTCCAAAACTACTGTTATTTTTTATGCTTTTATATTTCCTTAATCTGAAATGTTTCCCTCTATTGTTCTGACAAATTGCTTTTCATCTTTGAAGACTCAGCTGCTCTGTGAAGTCCTCCTTGATTGCAGCTGTCTTTCCATGGAGACACAGGGATCTCTTTCCTTGGAGCTACCTTGGTACTTCACAGATTTTTCTAGTGTATCTTCATCAGCTGAACAGTAAACTATTTCTTTACATGTCTATCCTCTTTGCTCCTCTGCTGTAGAGGACAAACTCTTAAAAGTATCTTTGTATAAACTATTTATTAGAAAAACTGAGTTTAGAGCTTGTAGTCACTACTATATATAGGAGATAACTTAGAATCTTTTGTAAATATGACATTAATTCTACAGGTAAGGAAAGAAAAGATAAAACTATAGGAGCAGAAAAAATATTGTATGACTTATTACTACAACTCTGATTATATCACTGATTAAGGCACTAAATTAATTGGTATATAAAGTAGAACACATATTAGATGTGGTTAATCAACAGACTGGGTATCCTTGAAGAATTAGAATTGATATTCCATATATTATTTTTAAGTGATAAAGCACTCCTTAAAAACCAATATCCTTTTCAACCTATCAATCCATTAAAAATAATAAGACAAGCTGATATACTATGTGGACACAGTTAAGAAGGAGGTCCTGTGTAGCAAATTCCCAATGACTGCCACTACCGCTGGGAAAGGCAGTTCTAAAATACAGAAAGGCAGAGAATATATTAGAAATAATTTGATATTTAGTTGCAGAGATGCTTTTTCAGTTACACTGAATATAGCTGTAACAAATATTTATAAATTCAGAGCTAGATAAAAATAAAGCTAAGAAACCATATTTTCAGAACGGAATCTTTGGATGTCCACCTAGGTTTCCCAACTAGAAATCACTCTCCTACCCACTCTCAGGAGTGTGCTAAATACTAGTCTGAACGAACTTACTTTCTCCTAATTCTCTTTGCTATTTAATATGCTGCTTTGGTCAGAGGATGAATGTAAATGTCATGCTAAAAGGTCTTGTCTGGTTGCAGGTTGCATAAAAGGAGTAAACACAAAGGAGATCATGCCACAAAATGATTTCTGCAAAGTCAGAGTATGGTGAAGCCACACACAGGTAGGGACTATGGCTAGTTCTCTATGCTGTTTTATTACCTTCTTTGCTGCTTCTGTTCTCTGGCAGCTGTGATTCACACAGGTCATGGAGCGCTGCATTTTCTGACAGAAACACGGCTCCAATATTCATCTGGTCTTTATCTACTGGGGCCGTCTGCCTCAGTTCTGTGGGTGCTGACTGGTTTGTGGTCACTGATTGCGATACCAACGGACATTTATCAACTTTCAAATGCTCGGCTCTTCGACCAGCCTCATTATTGAGGCTCAAACTAGTAGAATCCCAGTCTGAAGAATATGAAAACAAAGTTTCCACTTATTAGAATGTGAATAACAACACAAACTTGACTAACTTGTATGAATTCTCTTTCCAGAGCAGCAGCCCCATGTCCGCAGTCCCACATCCTCCTCTCCCCCAAAACACACTGCTCCTTCCCAGCTGGTTGTACTTTACATGTCATTGCTGTTCACACAGGAAACCACTGCCTCTCTTTTTTCTACTTTTAATTTTCTAGTATTACTTATTTGGATTCACTCATCACTCTCTATAAAAGTCAATATTCCATAAGAGCTTTATGAATAATTGTATTTCTTCAACATACGAATTTTTTCATTAACAAAATGTATGTCTAACCAGCCATTTACTGGACATTTAAATATGCATGACAGTATTGTGTCCTAGAGACATGGGTTTTAAGAAAACTTTTACTGAATGGTACTACTTAAATTACAATGAGACAGTCTTTTCCTCAATGTACCAATATCTTCAGAATTCTTACCTTAAGCCTTGGATAAACATTGTAAATTTATATAAGAAAGGATAGCCTTGAGTGACTAATTTTTTCCATATAAAAATAGGGTAAATCTAGGTACAAACTAGACCCAAAGAGTACAGTGCCACAAGACAGGAAACATATAACAAAAATGTTATCATTTTTTTTAAAAGAATTGTCAGATTCAAAATTTTAAGACAAGTTAAAGAAAAAAAGGCAAGAAATGTATAAGTGAACTTTAAAGCCCACTTCATCACAAGGGCCCCTTTATTATTTCACATCCATGAATCCTGTTTAAAACAGCAGTTCTCAAGTGTCATCTGAGAAGCCCTGAAGCCCCAAGTTCCCTCCATCTAGGGAGCCCAGGAGGTCAAAACTATTTTCACAATAATACTGAATGCTATTTTCATTCTCATTCTCCGTTAAGTGTGCAGTGGAGGTTTCCAGATACACGACATGTGATAACATCATAGCTCTAATGGCTAATGGAATGTTTGTGTGTGCTTGTTTTTTAAATCTTTCAGTTTTATTTTCTAATATACTAAACACCAGTAGATACAACCCACTTAAAAGTTCTTCTGAATTCTCAATAATTTTTAATAGTATAAAAAATATCCTAAACCCAAAAACTTTTAGGATTATTGTTTTAAAAGATTGTGTCTACCAAATATTAAGGTAGGACTAATTACTTCCATCATTTTTAGTAATCAAAGACACCACACTCACACACACACAGCTAATCAAAACATCCAGTTGGCATAAGACCTTTGGGCTAGGGAAATAGCTCAATGGTAAAGCACATGCTTAGCATGCACAAGGTTCTGGGTTCAATCCCTAGGACCTCCATTAATAAATAAATACAGAAACCAATAAATATCATCAATGTGATAGCACTAGATGAAATAATTAAAGTGAAATGTGACTGACATGTTAGCAAGTGAAGCTTTACCCTACATAAAGGTCAGAATTCAATTAAGCATTTTAAAACTCTCAAAAAATCTTAGAACCTAATAATCTCTCAGGATCCCTGAGAAGTACAGGGACTCCAGGCTGAGCACTTTAGTGTCACCCAACATCAATAGAAACATCCGAGTCAAAGCTGACATTTTAAAGATATATTTCTTATGCTTATATATATTTTTCAAACATGGATACCAATAATAACATCTGCTTTATTTATGTCATCTTTCAATTAAATTTGAAGAAATAAAAGGAATTACGAATAAGACTGTACTTCTTTTCAGAGTTAAATTTGTATTCCAAAATTTACCTGATTTGAATATTTGTAAATTCTTCATTTCTCCTGTTTTATTAGGAACAGAATCTTTCACTCCAACTGCAGGCTGAATGGTTTTTGAAACAAACCGATTAATAATGTACATTTGATACAATCTGTAGTAATAATTCAAGGGGGGAGGGTCTAGCTCAGTGGCAGAGTGCCTGCTTAGCAGTGCATGAGGTCCTAGGCTAAATTCCCAGCACCCTCATTAAAAAAAAAAATTCAAGATAAAAGTATAAAAGTTTTTACCTTCAAGTGAGGATATTTTTCAGTGGAATCTAAAAGCCAAAAGGGACACATAATCAATTACATGTAAATATGAAAGCCAACTATCCATTCAGAGTTAGTACTGAGCACAATCCTCAGGCTTGCTTTGGAAATGAACACGTTAGGTTTTGGTGTTTTGTTTTTCAGGGGCAGTTAGGACAGAAACAAGACAGAAATATGAGTCCATTATAGATACTGATTAAAGAACAGGAATATAGGTTTAACAAAACATGCAGTTAAGATCTCAAAAGTACGATTATGTTTCAAATGACTTTATAAAATAGAAACGTGCACATGTACCAGTGTGAACATGCTGCCTGAGGAGGAGAAACGCGATCTCCAATCAGAGGAACAAGTCACGGCTCCAAGAAGACAAATGTGAAAGCCGACAGTAAAATGCAGCAGCACATCTTTCACGCGACTGACACCGTTAGACTACAAGTACTTATCATGATCTTCAATTTGTCCTGCAACTTAGGAAGTCCACAGTTGTGATGGCAGTTCACTTGAATGTGCAATTCACTTCTCATCAGAGAAAGTGTTATGAATTGATCAGCTTGGATACACACTTGTAGAATAATAGTTCATAAAAATATTTTTTCCCATACCCACATGGGCTATTGGTATGCCTACATTTCTTGGATCCTCTAGCCATCAAAGTTTCTTGATCCACTCATGCAAGAAAGAATGTATACTGAGTTTTCAATACTGAAATCTGGTGATCAAAAAAAAAATTTAATTGCCACAGAATTAGATATTAAAAGTCTTTTATATTTCAAAACCTGTGCTGTATTCACTGAAAATAACAACTTCAGCATTTATGGAATGAACCGTATTAATTTGTTTCCAAAATTAGTTTGGTTTGGTGAATCAGGCTAATGTTTAAAAGGACTTTTGTGAAACAACTATCTTATAAAAAAATTAGGTATCCTTAAAAAAAAAAAAGCACAGCCAATGCTTCATATTCAAATTAATCCTCACGGCAGGATACCCCCCTCTCCAAGTGCACCCCTACCCGCAGCTGAACCCCCTCACCCCTCACCCCCAGGTGGTGTAGGGAAGTCCGGTCTCCGGTCACTATAGGACTGCCCCTAGAGAGGGATCCAGTACAGCTAGTGTCAGACACTACAGGGCTCCGCTAGCCTGGCTGGAGGCGGTTCCAATTCCGGGAGCCCTGATCCTGGCGCTCTGTGCCCTGTCTAAGCCGGCGGGTCAGGGTGGTCCCTGGTTGCCCATCACTAGCCTGTGGGCCTTGGGTGGTTGATGGCCCAGATGGTGATCGGGACCCCTAGGGTGGAGGCACTGGGTGCACGGACATGCAGCAGCGGCAGGGGGTGGGGGGAGCGACTGAGCCCAGGGGATAGACAGCAGGCTGTGGGCTGTGTGCCTGGCCTGGGCTCAGCCCAGGTGGGTTCAGGGACCGTGTTCATTCACCCTGGGACAGAAGGAAGAGGGACAGGAGATTTAAAAGTGTCCATGTTAGGAGCCCACAGCTTGAGAGCCAAGTAGGCAGCTGTGCTGGCCTGGCCACCTTGGAACCCACCAAGACACTGGTCCCTTGCATCCCGAGAGACTGTTGACTGGCCAATGAGACCTCCCCTGCCCCCCGAATAAAGTTTACAGGCAATTGATGGGACTTTGACAGGTCATTTTAATCACCTATAATTGTTACTTTGTGGGAGAGCAGGTCCGTGGGAGAGCAGGTCCAAGTTACAGTGAACCTGGCAGGGTTCCTGCCCAAACCCCACCCTGGGGCAGAGGAGGACCCACCCAGACACATCCTCTTATCTCTCACCAAAATGCACTGTAGTAGAAAGGAACACACCAGACTCCATATTAGATCTGTTCCTTTTCCTTTAACCCTGTGCCCTGTTTTCCAGGCTCAGTCTTGCCAGCTCTGCACCTTTTGTACAATGTTGCCTTTAGCCTGAAATAGACAGGAGAGCCTATTCTTGGGGCTCTGACCTTTAAGGATGTTAGCACTTCTGCACTCCTATAAACATAACAAGCTGTAGAATAGAAAACAACATTTGTTTTGTTGGGGGTTTTACAGGGGCACCGTGACCTGACCCACGTGGACAGTGGCAAAGGATTCCCAGATAATCTATTCTGAAGTCAGTCAGTGCATCGTGGTGGGTTCTTGGTTGTTTACTGTTAGGCTGCATGACTCAACGTTATATATGTATCCAATATTACATATAAAGAATGCCACCCAGTTTGGCTGCCACCCCCACACCGCCAGAGACAGGAAAGCAGAAGAGCCCTAAAAGCAACCCAAAGCCCCTCCCCTGCCTAAACTACTTTGCCCTCCCCTCCTTCCTCCCCCCAAGCCCTGAACAGCAGGCCTCGACCCAGCACAAGAGCAGGGGAAGCAGCACCAAGAACTAACCTGGTTAGTCAGAGGTCAGTGGGAGACAGCTCATGACCACCCCCACCTCACTGTGCCAACTTAGAGAGGTCCAGCCTTACCACATGACTCCACCTGGGCCTCAGGTGCCCAGACCAGTGGTGGACACTAGCCCAAGCTGGATCAGATTCTCTCCCCCAGGAGTCAGAATGCTCTGAAGACACATACCTCTGGGAAGCCAGGGTCAGCTCTCTTCTGCCAAGTGCATGGGGATGTGGTAAAAGTGAAAAGAGGGAAAAAATAAAAGAACAGCTGTGCAGAGATGCAGGATGCAAGATTTTGTAAATGTAAAGAGGGAGGGGAGTAGCTGCCTTGGTCGTTTTTAGTTCCTGGTTACGTCCATACCTGAAACTGTAACTGCTCTTCCTGTCCCTGCAACATCATGAGAAACATCCCTGGATCTTAATAACAAACCTCCCAATTTCTTCAGCCTATTTTCTACAAGCCGTGCCTCAAACGCTTTAGCACCCTTCCCCACCTTTCCCTCAAGCTAGCTCCACGTCATTCTCCAGGTCCCAGCTTAAACAGCACTTCCTCCAGGAAACCCTCCTGGACTACTCCGCAAACTTTTGCTCCACTTTTTATGGGTATAAAAGGGAGCACTCTGCACCTCAGCATATTCAGTAAATGTGATCACTTTCCCGTTAGACTGTAAACACCAAAGTGTAAAAACCACTTCAATCCTATTGCTTAGCACATAAGTCAGGTACACACTCAATAATGTTACTAAATGGATGAAAATCAAGAAACTGGTGGAGGACGTAGAACGAGTGAGAATGATGAACACCCTTCTGATAAAAATGAAGCTGCTTTGACCCTACCTCCCTCACCCCTTCCAAGTTTCTGGTTCCCCCTTCTTGAATCTCCACAACAGCCCAAGCTGGTCATGACAAACATTTTATACTTTGGTGCCAACACATTCAGGAACCCAGGCTGCAGGAAGCACGTTTCCAGGTAACTTGCTGTAGCACAGGAAAGTCTACAGTAGTTCAGGGGGAAAAAATTACACGTCTTGAGGTCTAGACAAATCTCAGTTCTGCTGCACATTTACTGGCTGTGAACCCTAGACAAGTTATCAGAGACCCGGTTTCCTTTTCTGTAAGTAAAAAACTAATACCTCAAAGATGAGGATGAAAATGACTGAAACCACAGCACCTAAGGCAAGCTTGCAACTAACGCTAGTCAGCTGGTCATGGTGAGGTCCACGCAGACCTCACCCCTACACCCCACCCCCAGCTCCCACCAGCCATGGATGGGTTCAGAGCCCAGAGCCTGCCCTAAGACTGCGCACCTGAGAGAGAACTTGGAGAACATCTATCCCGTTGGCTTTCCAATGTATGGGAGCCCTAAGAAGTGAAAGAGAAAAGAGAAGCAAAAAGGAAGAAAGAGCATCTCAGGGTCAGGCGGGTGGGCGAGCGGAGCAGGCTGGACGTGGGGTCGGGTAGCTCGAGACAAGTCCTTTTCCAGGATTGGATTCCACAGCTTAGATTGTCACTTGCACCTATTGTCTTCCTACTAAAACCACACGCACTTGGAAGGGCTCAATTCAAACTCCACTCTTTATATCCTCTACGTAATGATTAGGAAAGGATTTTGCAAAGAAAAGGCGAAATTCCTAATGAACAGATTCAGAAAATGAAAAAAAAATTTCTTCCTCAAAATCTTTAAGTCCTTCTGGAAACATTAAGCTTTAAAAAAATCAGTGATTCAAATATTATTAATATTTCAATCAAGAAATCAAGAAGATAAAATAAAAATAGACAAAAAGCAAATTTCTTCTCTATAACACAGGGAACTATACTCAATATCTTATAGTAACCTTTAATGAAAAAATATGAAACCAAATACATGTGTATGTATATATACGTATGACTGAAACTATGATGTATACCAGAAACTGACACGTTGTAACTGACTACATCTCAATTAGAAAAAATTTAAACAAATAAATAAGTAAATATATCAGTTATTTAAATATCATTAATCTGTCAATCAAAAAATCCTTTAGAAACCCAGCACTGTTAACCAACATTTACTAAATACTAATAAAGCACAATACAGATTAAACTTATATTAAATATCATCAACCTGAAGATTAAAAGCTATCATCTGGACCCAGGATTCCAATTCCATTATTTGTACTTGGATCTTACTTTAAAAAGGGGAAAAAATTACACTAAGAGAACTTGACATTTCATCTAATAAGAGACATAAGTCACGAAAGTCGACAGCTGTGATAGAAAGTTACCAGATCTCAATCACTTTCAGGCTAGGAAAAATTATCAGATTAAAAAAAAAAAACCAACTTTTCAACTGACGCCTCATGAAACTAAGGACTTTTTTCAGTACACATTTGAGCTTTAATTTCTTCTAAGGGCCCAAGGACGTGATGGGCAATTTAGCACTGGCACCATGGAAGGCGCTGAACCAAAGCCGTCCACGGAAAACGCAGGCGGGGGGGGCAAACAAGACAGTGATTTCGGGGCTGTGCACACACGCCAGTGCGAACCGCTTTCCAGACCACGGCCGGCGCCGCGAGCATCTGAAGGACTTCGCGGCTTCACAGTCGGACGTCAAGGGAGCCTTGTTCCCGTTCTGCGGGGGTCCCTGGGTGCCGGGGTCCCGGCTGCCACCCCACCCCCCGCGCCCCTCCCCCCTCCCCGCGCCCAGGGAGGGCCGCCCGGGAAGCGCCGCGAGCAGCGCCCCAGCCCGAGCGGCCCGGCTCCCCACCACCACCACCACCGAGACCCGCGGCGCGCAGAAGGCGGGGCAGCCCGGCCGGGGTCGGGGCCGGGGTCGGGCCCGCGGTTGGTGTCGCGGGGCCGGGCCCGACGCTGCAGCTGCGTCCGCCGAGGCCGGGCGGGGGCAGACACTCACCTCACCACGCCGTGGGAGCCCTCGCCGAGGTCGCAGGTTGCTGGAACGCGGCCCACGTCGAGCACCTGCACGCGGACCGCCTCGGGGCCCGCGCCCGCCGCCCCCATGCTGGGCACGAAGCTCCGCGGCCGCCGCTCGGCCCACGGCGCGCCTCCCGGAGGGACCGCGCCGCCGCCGCTGCAGCCGCCGCCGCTGGCGGTTGGGAGCAGGGCCGGCGCCCCCAGGAGACCCGCAAAGCCGCCGCCCGCTCGACCAACGGCCGCCTGCCCACCTGACGAACTGACGATTGGATGGGCGGAGGAAGGGGCGCGGCAAAAGAGGGCGCCGGGGCGGGGCCGTGCAGCGCACGCGCGGATTGGCTCTCGTAGCCTGTGGGCGGGGCTGCGCGCTCAAGGCGGGAACACGTGTATAAACTGCTGTCCACTAAGATTTCATTGAGTAATAGTGGGTCTCTATTACAGGTCAGTAACCAAGATCATTCAGACCGTTTTAGTTTCTTCTTAAACTTTTTAAAATAAATTATTTCAGTGAAGTAAAATAGAACTAGAGTAAAAGGAAAAAAAACATACGTATACATCAATAAATTTTGACAAAATGAACATACTTATAGAGTCACCACTCACATCAAGAAATAGACCCAATTTCAACACCTCAAAATTCACTTCATGCCCCTTCTAAGTCACTAATTCCTTTTCCCCAAAGTAATCACTGCCCCGAACGTCTACCAAAATAGATAAGTTTTACCTTAAAAAAAAAAAAAAAGCTTTATATACATAAAAACCTAGAGCATTATTTTGTGTCTGGCTTTCTTCCCTTCATTATTATGTTTGTATATGTACCCATATCACTGCCTGTAGCAGTCATTGTTTTCATTGCTCTATGGTGCTCCATTGCACGGCTTTTATAAAAGTTGGTTCATTTGACTGTCAGTATTGGATTATTTATAGTATTAGGTTGTCATGCATCTTAATAATCCTCTATTTTTTAATCACTTAGTAGTGTTCCATTGTATGGAGATATCATGATTTGTTTATCCATTTACCGGCTGATGGACTTCTGAGCTGTTTCCAATGTGGGGCTATTACAAATAAAGCTGCTATAAATATTCAAGTACATGTGTTTGTTGGACATGTCTTCACTTCTCTAGGCCAAATTTCTGGGAGTAGAATTGCTGGGACTTATGACAGGTATCTATTGGACTTTTTAAGAACCTTCCAAACTGTTCTCCAGACTGCTTGTACCATTTTAAGTTCCTGCCAGCAGCATATGCGAGTTCTAGTTGCTCTACATCTTCATTTGCACTTGGTGTGGATGGCTTCTGAATGTTAGCCATTCTAGTGGCTGGATGGTGGTATCTTATTATGATTTTAATTTTAATTTCCCTAATGAAGATTTTGAGCATTTTTTTTTCATGTAGCTTCTTTAGTAAGATTCTGTTTTTTACTGGACTGTTTGTCTTATTGAGTTATAAATGTTCCTTATACCGATTAGTTACAAGTCTTTAGTTGGATATGTATGCTCCTGGGTCCCCAGCAGCAGCATGAGCAGCAGCAACTGAGAATGCAGGATCCAGAGAGCGCCAGGGCAGCGGCCTGGCCCTCATCCTAGCTGAGGGGTCCCTCGGGCTGGGCAGGCAGGCGCGGGCCAGGCTTGGACATGCCAGGGTCCGGCAGTGAGTGGGCCTGGCCGGGCTTGGGCCAGGAGGCAGGGGCTCTGAGTAGGGGCAGGAGGAAGAGAGGGCTCCAGGTGACTGAGGGGGCAGTGGTGGCTCCTAATGTCCGAGCTCCTGACCCCAGCCTGGGGCTGCCAGCAGCAGCTGCAAGAGAAAGCAGAAGGGGACTGTGAGCCCCCAGGGAGGCTAGGGCTCGGGCACACTGGGGGCAGTGCCCACCCCGGGCTTGGGGCCCTGGCCCTGCTCTCAGGCACCTGCTCTGTGTACCTGTCTATTTGCCACCTGCCAGTTTGTCCACGTGCAGGGGCAAGGAGCCAGGGGCCCAGGCGTGTGCTCCCCAACCCAGGCCTGGGCAGGAGCAGTGGGCAGCCCTGGAAGGCCACATGCCACAGGGGCCTGGGCTGTGCCCATCTGAAAGGACAGCCTGGCATGGCCCCCCGGGCCCTGGGCCTGCCCACAAGCCCCGTGGTGGCCACGGAAGTCACTGCCCCTCTGGGCCTCTGGCTTCTCTGAACTTATCCCTCCCTCACCCCATCTTTCAGGGAAGGATCTGTAAACCCAGCCAGAGGGGAAGCAGGACAGGGGAGCGCAGGAGAAAGGCCATTCCAGCCATCCGGCAGCCTCCCTGCAGCCCTGCCCTCTGAGCCTCAGCCCTGTGGGGGCAGAGACCCCTCCCACCTCTGGCTCCTCACAGCAAACCTCACAGGTTCTTTGGGGGATGAGGTGGGGGTCAGACCCTGGTCTCTGGCTGTGACTTTGACATCCAACTGCCTCCTCTCTGCCCCCACCCGCCCCGCTGCCTGTCACAGGGCCCCTCAGGGGCCCCCTTCAGCCTCCCACCTGTGCTCCTGCCAGGACGCTCCCCTCCCCCCTGGAGCCACTGGGTCCAGGCTTCAGCCTGGACTGACCCCTGCCTTCGGCCTTGGCCAGGCCAGCAATGTTGCCCCCTCCACTTCATGGTGAGGAAACTGAGGCTCAGACGGGGTCACAGTGAGCAGGCGGGATTACCCACACCTGAACCCCCCAGATTGACCCCCATCTCGTGACCCTGGGGTGACCTGCCCTGCTCCAGGAGAGGGCGCCGGCTGGGTGCCACCCGCTCACACCCACGGGAGGGGAGCCGCTCCCGGCCAGGGTGAGCGGGGACGCAGCAGAGCTGTCCTGGACTCAGGAAGCCAGCACCGCCCATTCTGAACTCGCCCCCCATGTGAATCCTGGGAAGTTCCTTCTGCCTCCAAGCCTCAGTTTTCCCACCCTCCCCACAGCCCCTGGCAGGCCACTGCCCCACGCAGCAGCTGGGCCAGCGGGTGGCCGAGGGAGACTGCGGTCTGCGCCCCAGAGCCCGCCCGGCCTCCTGGTGCCCGCAGCTCCGCTCTGCGGGCCCTGCACACGCCGGCCACCGGCCCACAGGGACTCCTTGCTTCTGGCTGCCTGGGCCCAGGTGGCTGGTGACACAAGGTCGGTCCCTGCTCTGCAGTCCCCTCCTGGCATCTGTCCTGACAGGCCTGTGGGCACGGCAAGTGCTGGGCGTGGGCGGCCTCCAGCTCTGAGCCACCCGGGCCAGGACGGCTGGACTTGGGTGGCCCCTCTCATGGCTGTGTGGGCTCGGACCCGTCCCTCACCTCCCAGCCTCAGTGTCCCCATCTGTAAGGTGGGAGTGAGGCTTCATGCTCCCAGCACAAGGGTAGGCACTGTTCCTGCGGGTTTAACCAGGGAGGGGGCAGGAGGGGACACCAGAGGGAGAGAGGCTGGGTGGGGATGTTAGGTTGTCAAGGGCAGCCCTATGGGGGCTCTTCAATGGCAAATGTTCAGGTGCCCTGAGGAGGGAACTTGCAAACCCCTCGCGCTGGCCCTCCGACCATCACCAGGCAGACCTACACTTGGCCCCTGCCATCGGGAAGCCCTTTCTCCTGCCCTGCCTCTAGACCACTCTGGGGACCATCTTGGACATGGGCATAGACAACTGGCCTGGCCACCCACCCCCATGTATGGGTACAGAGGCCAGGACCAAGGTCCCACAGCCAACCCCAGACCTGGGAGGATGCCCACCTGCCCACCTGGCAGGGGGACCTGAAATCTCACGTGGGCCTCAGCCCCGGGTGCAGCACCCCATCCCCTGCACCCAGTTTGGGACCTAAGGCAGCCGCCAGACCTCGCCTGTGGCCCCAGCCCCAGGACAGACCCTCTCTGATGTCCTGGAGAACCCCAGCAGAAACTCTGCTCACAGTCCAGTGCCTCTCCCAATGCCACCCCACTCTCCATGCGACAGCTGCCTCACTCTGTCCTGTCCCCATTTACCCCAGGTCAAGGCCACCCCAAAACCCAGCACCTTCCCCTGAGGGGCCTGCACAGTCTGAGATGGCCCAGGGCAGGCCCCTACTCTCCCCTCCTCATCCCAGGCCCTGGCTGCCCACCCCACAGCCCTCCCATCCAGAAAGCAGGTGCAGATGGAGTAGACGCTCAGGACCGCATGCTGGGGGTGAGAAGGTGATGGGGGCAGGTGTGGGCAGGGCAGCCTCCACCACGCTGTGGGCTCGTGGGCCTGGAGGGAAGAGCAGGGCTCACAGAGGGAGGGGACCACCACTGGGCTCCATCCTGTGCCGGGCGCTGGGTCCCTACAGCAGCAGCCCCGCTATGGCCCACTTTGCCGATGGGCACGTGGGGGCCACAGAGGAGCCACCCTGGAGGGGACTCTCAGGTCCTGGGTGCCCGAGACAGGATCCAAGCCCAGGTCTGCTGGACAAAGTCCCTGCCCTCTGCACGGCCTGGCACTGCCCGGGCCAGGTAGGACTGATCCGAATCCTGCCCCTGTCCCAGGGCCTGCAGGAGCCGGGCCGAGTTGAGGCCCTCCCAGCATCCCTGCAGGCTGGCCTCATCTGCACCAGCTCACTCCGCTCCTTGAGCACCTGTCGGGGGAGCCAGGCCCACCCCTGTCCTGCACAGAGGGCAGGAGGCGGCAGTGAGCATGAACAGCAGGAAGCACCGCAGTCAGAGCTGCCCCTCGCAGAGCCCACCCTGGCCGCACGGGGTGGGGGGGCCCAGCTTGCGGGTGGGGGAAGGAGGGACGGGGAGGCTGCTCAGGACACAAAAGAGAGAGGTTCCAGCCCCAGCTGGGCTGTGGGGCGTGGAGGGGACGTTTCTGGCCTGGGCCCTCAGGAGGTGGGAGGTGCCTGTGGGGAGGGGGTTTAGGGGCAGGTCAGGGCAAAGCCCCTTCAGGCAGCTGCACCCCCAGGACTGAGGCTCTGCAGTGAGCCTTCAGCTGCTCTTGGGGCCAGAAGACAGCCCGGAAAAGCCCATGTGTGAGGTTCTTCAAACAGGGTTCCTTGGAGCCCTGGGACCCCATGGCAAGGACAATCCTCTAAAACTTGCACCACTCCACACCCTGGGCATTGGGGCAGGCTCTGCACCCTGACCCTTCTGGCAGGATCTTGGGGCAGAACTGGGCAGGGGGACCAGACCACCAGCAGAGACAGCTCCTGCGCCTGCCAGGGGTCACTTACCCTCCACTTGCCACGCCGCACCCTCCGCCCCACCCTGAACAGACCCACACACGCTTTCCAGCGGCTGAGCTTCTCCATCCCCATTAACTGTCTCCATGAAAAGCTGCAACAAGACCTTGGATAAATGCCTCAGAGGCGCCTCCAAGGCTTGGGCCGGGGTTAACCCACATCGGGCCCCAGGCCCACAGAGGGGTGGTGGAAGCTGACAAGTCACGTCCACCGGAGGCCTGGGCAATCAGAGCTACTCTCCCCACCTGCGGCTCTCTCCTGAGAGCGTGTTTGTGTGCACAAATGTCCCTGTGTGCAAGATGTGTGTGCATGTCGGGGGCACAGGATCCCGGGAAGCTTGAGGGAGGTGGGCATGTCTGCTCTTGGGAGGCCCCAGCAGGCTCAGATAGAACTTTCTAGGGCAGCCCCATGTCTTGAAGGGTAAGCGGGTGTTTGCCGGGCAGAGGACAGGGCGGCCCAGGCCGAGGCATGACCTGAGCAAAAGGCTGAGCACACGAGTGTCTTCAAGGTCTGCAGGTGTTCGGGGTGGCAGGACCCTGAGCAAACAGAAGTGTGATGAGAGTGAGGGGCTGAACGGGGTGGCCTGGAGCAGAGCCAGCACAGGACGAGGCCCCCACCTCACCCTCCAGCAGCTGACCACCTTGGGTCCTTTCTCCTCCTGGGCAGCTCCACCTGGCTTCCAGCCAGATTCCCCTGAGGACCCCTGTGCCCAGGCGGGTGGGCAGGGGAAGGAGGCATCCCTGGGGGCTGGGCCTGGCAGGCTTGGTGGGTGTGGTGGATTTCTTGGGGGGCCCGGCCCTGCTGGCAACCCAGCACCACCAGGTGCCCCCTCCCTGCCCGGTGGGGATGCCTCGCCGGTCTGCCCGCACCTCTCTTTTGTGAGTGGAGTATGGCCAGGAGCTTCTTTAGGGCAGGCCTGGGGTGCCCCACAGTCAGCCAGGGGATTGGGGGCCTGGTTGGCTGTTGTGGGCTGGGAGTGGGGACAGATGGTAGCCGTCACGCTGTGGGAAGGCTGGTCTAGTGCCCCAACCGGCTCTGTGCTCATGAAGGGAGGCCTGGCTGAGCTCCCCAGACCCTCCTAGCCACCCCAAGCACCTTAGGTGGCTCAGACAGGCTGTCCTGGGCCTGTGATAGTGGTCTCCCGCCAGGGCTGCCTCTGCCTCCGGGTGATGAGCTGCCTCCCCTGCTGTGGCCCAGGAGGATCTGTGTGGGCCCATGAGGCACCCCAAGCAGGGAGGGCAGGCTGCAGTGGGCAGGGTGGACCGGGGCCCCCTCCTGCTGGTGTTACCGAGTCCAGACTTGTTCTCGCCGCACGACAGGCCAATAAATCAAGAGACGAGGTGCTGCAGCAAGGAATAAGAACTTTCTTTGGAAAGCAAGCAGACTGAGAGGATGGCAGACTAATGTCTTGGTGAACCATCCTCCTCCAGTCAGATTACAGGCTCCTTTTACACACAAAAAAACAGGGGAGAGGGTGTGGTTGTTTGTTGCAAACTTCTTCCTGCAGGAATTGTTTGTTCTTACAGCTGTCCATGTGGGCCAGTCCATGGTGTCTCTGCAAACTTGCAACAAACCAAGTTATTCTCTATTTTGCAACTTGCCATCTCTGCCTAAGTGCAGAAGTGCTAACATCCTTAAAGGTCAGAGCCCCCAGAATAGGCTCTCCTGTCTATTTCAGGCTAAGGGCAACATTGTTTCACAAAAGATGCAAAGCCGGCAAGGCTAAGACTGGAAAACAGGGCACAGGGTTAAAGCTGAAAGAACAGATCCAATATAGAGCCAGATCTGTTCTCCTCTATTACACTGGCTCTCCCAACCCTGCATGCCTGCCAGCGTCCTGGGCCCCTCTCAGTGCTGTGGGTGCCCACCTGCCTCTCCCTCCCCAGTGCAGTCTTTCCTGGACACACGGCGGGCAGGACAGCAGAGTGCCTTTTGTGGCTGGTGTCTGGGGATGGATGCCTTTGGTGGCCTGGGATGTGTGGGCAGGGGATGGAGCAGGGCCTGGGTCGGGTGTGTGCACTGGTCCAGGCCAGGGCAGGGTCTGACAGACTGAGGTGAGGCTGGAAATTCCTGGAGGCTGAGGGCGCAGTGTCCAGCCAATGCCCTTGTTGTCCACTGGAGAAACTGAGGCACAGGGGCTTCTGATCGTGGGGAGGGGCACAGATGGTTTGCATGTTGATGTATATACATCTGGAACAGTGGTGGGAGGTGCGTGTGACGTCCCTCCCCTAATGGGGACCCTGACAGCTGCAATGTGGGGCCGATACGGCTCCTACCCACTAGGCGTCCTGGCACCAGATGCACGTGTTTTATTTACAAAACGGTTTCCAAGTTTGCTTGTAAAGGACATACCATTTGTATCCTCCATCCTGCTTTCAGTGACTTGGAGGCCAGGCCCTAAGAGACCCGGGTCGGGAGTTGGTACCCAGCTTACTGGTACTCAATGAGTCATCCTCGTATTTGCCAGAGTAAGACAGGGAGTTGCCTGGTTGTGTGTACACTTGAGGGAGAATCAGTCAGTCTTGGTGGAGAGCTTCAGAGGAACCCAGAGACAGCAGTGGGAAGATACGGTAGCTGAGAAAGGGAGACTCTGAAGCGATTATTAAAGACTGAGGGCACTGGGAGTTCGAGATTTGCAGATACCAACTACTGTATATAAAACAGATGAACAGCAAGTTTATGCTGTATGGCACAGAGAGCTGTAGTCAGTATCTTGTGGTAACTTCTGATGAAAAAGAATATGAAAATGAATATACGTATGTGTATGTATGACTAAAACATTATGCTGTAAGCCAGAAATTGACACAACATTGTAAAATGACTATACTTCAATTAAAAAAAAGAAGGCAAATTAAAAAATAATTAAAAAAAAAAGGAAAAAAAAGATGGAGGGCAAAGAAATAATATTTTTTAGAACTGTGGGGAGGGAAAGATGGAAGAAAGGAGCCTGCTTTTTTCCACATGGTTACTCAGGCCTGAGGAGCTGAGCTGGCTTCACCATCCTAAGGCATTAAACCAACGCCTTAGGATGGGCTGGTCTCTGCAGAAGGCTACTTTAAAGCTCACTTTTCTCCACGCTTTACTGCACATGCTGGAGTTAGGAGGCATGGATTCTTAAGATCCTGTTTGGCACAGCAGAGAGACACAGGCCCAAGAAAGGCAAGGTGAGACTAAGAGGAGAAATACACGGCCCGACTTTAGAAAAGACTGTAAGGGGGGGGGGGTGTGTGTGCACGCGCGCACGCGTGTGTATTGTGTGTGCGTATGTGTGTGCGTGTTCTGCACCCCTTTTTTAGGGACGGTATTTGGGAGGGAAGCTACAACGGAATTAACAAGACGTCAGTTCTGTATTGTGAATGATTTCTGTTGTCAGTAAGTCCCAGCCCCGTTTGTTTGTTTGGTTATTAATTATTTTCTCCCTCATATATTTCAAAGGAACTAAGCGGGCAGGGTGGCTGTGCCTGTGGAGGGCAGCCTGGGACAGTGAAGAAACACGGGGCTAAGACTTCTCACTACAGAAGACTTTTCAACCAAGGCTGATGGCTCCTTTGGAACCAGCCTGTTCAAACAGCTGGGAGAGTCTGTGTTCTTCAACATCATACTTTCCTAAAAGATCCTGGCAAGCTGACGAAGTTCTTTCTTTCCTCAATGTTTTAAAACAGAGTAGGGAACTTGACTGTGCATCTAGGTGAGAATTGCTGGAAGGCGTTCTGGGTACTGGGAAGGCGATATGAAAGCTCAGAACCCAAATGACCTGCCAGGAAGCTGTTTTGACCTGAAACTAAGGCCTCATATCAGTCATGCTAGAGACCCAGGGAACATGGAGCGACTGAAACAGACACGCACACAGATAAAACCCAAACAGGCAAATAAAGCAAAAACCCCTCAAACAAAACAAAACAAAGAACCCCCCCCCAAAAGCACCTTTGGGAAGATGGGGACTGGAGAGCCCCACAAGAAAGGCAGGAAACAGCAGCTAATATAAGGGAAACCAATTTTCCCAACAGGCATTTTGTTAATAACAACAACAACAATAATAAAAATAAAGCAAAGGAAAAAAAAAAAAAAGATAGGACCACCAAGCGCTTTCTTACCCTTCCACATTCATCCTTTCTCAAAAGCTCCAGCTTCACAAGGCCCTGACTGTAGATTCTAACCAAGGAGGGCAAAGCAAAGCCGTCCCCCAAGGGAAGGAAGCCGGCACCAGGCTGCAAGTCACCAGAGGGAAACAGCGGCCGAGAAGCATGCCAGGGGCCAGTGACAAGCTGAGTTCTGGGCTCGCAAAGATGGGCTCTCGGCCTGCCTGTGGCAGACCCCTTCTCCACTTCGACAGCCAGTGCCATCAGCCGAGTGGGGCACACACTGAGGACAGCACAGTTACAAGTGGGCATGGGTTTTATTCTCAGTGCACAACAGTGTTGTTTTTGCTCATCAGCAACAGCTTTATTGGTTCCAAAAAAATGTATCCTTTTTTTCCCCTTTTTTTTCAAAACTCCCCTTCTATTTTTCCCGTCTCAGTGGAACAACATATTTGAATTTCAGATTTGCCAATTTATAGCATATTTTTTTCCTAAGAATCATATAACTACATGCAAAACATTATACAGAGAGCTTAAATAATATCAAAATGCAAATGCAGGTGGGGCGCCCTGTTTGCCTGAACTGCAAATCATGGCAACACACACTGGGGTACGCATTGCTTTGATATCATCATTTGTTTGTTAAGTCATGCAGACCACAAAGGCCAATCTTTTGTCTTGTTTTTCCCTTTTATAAAAAATACCAGTGCTTGTTATACTAGTTACTTAAAAAAAGAAAGAAAGAAAGAAAGAAAGAAAGAAAGAAAGAAAGAAAGAAAGAAAGAAAGAAACTCAAAATTCCTATCTGCGTGCTGATTTGAAAAGAACAGAGCGAGGTTTGTTGGCACATACACACGGCACATTCACATATGGGGAAAAGACATGAACCAAAGGCCAGTTCCATCGGGGGGGCCCCCCTCCCTCCGTCTCGGAGGAAAGCGGACTGCAGACCTGACGGCAGGGCCGGGAAGGTAAAGGCCGGCACTGAGCTCAGCGCAAGGGTGTCTGGTCTATTCTGAGGAAGAGGCTGGAATGGCTTAAGAAGAGCAGGCATTTAGAAGTGCCCCTCGCCTCCCCGCCTCCCCCCCACAGTGAGGTGGTCCCCAGTTCCGAGGAGTGAGGAGTGAGGAAGGGTGCACCCTGTGTTGGCATCATAGGCTGCTTCGATCACTAGGCAAGGAAAGCAAGCGAGAAAGGAGGTGATGTATTTAGAGGTGTCCGGCACACGTGAGCTTGCCACGGCCCTCTGGGTTTTCGGCAGTGAGGTAATCACTCAGATTTCACTGGGCAAGCTCTCCCTTCTGAAGCTCAGCTGGGAGAAGAAAGCCAAGCCTCAAAGAACTTACAAGTGCCAGAGGGACTTCTCAGTGGTGTCTCTACCGCCTTAGACATGAGGGAGTCATTTCAGAGGGCAGAGGACACCTCTGGGAAGGACCTAGCCCCCATACTGTCATCTAGGGCTAGAACCAGCCTTTATTTTTCCACTTAGAGTTCTATCTCTCGTCTAATAGATTGTATGAAACTTTTCTAGGGGAGGGGAAGAAATCTCAAATCAGATCCTTGCCAAAAAAAAAAAAAAAAATCACTAATGGAAAAATCCAGGGGCAACAGGAGGTAAAAGAACCATAAAAAATGCAAACCCCCAATCAGAGCATCCTGGCAGCCGGTGTCGTGGGTACCACTCTGACAGCTGTTCACAAACTGCAAGTCTAACCGAGGTCCCTGGTCCTGATCACTAGTGCCTGGTACCCATCTCCATGGGGGTGCACACTCGCTTCCTGCCGGCTGTCCCTTCTTCCTGGATGCATTCCTTCCCAGCAGTGATCTACTGCCCATTTTTCTAGGTTTTTCAAGAGAAGAATCTAGGATAATATTTTTCCCTTTTCCCCATCAGACTTTTCAGATCCAAAGCACCATTTTGGGGGGAAACTTTATTAACTTCTTCCATATTTATTTACTGTCAGCTGGATCACTGAAACTAAATAGAAAAAAAAAACTTACATAAAAAAACATGCACATAAACACTTCAACTTAATTCCATGTCAACAAAATTTATATTAAAAAATTCTAGAACCCAACGAATTTTTTTTTCCCCTTCAGTATAAAGATGGCTGTTTGGAGAAAAGGAATATGGTGCATTGGTTTTAAAACCAATGACAAAATGACAAGACCTGTCATGTCTAACAGCTGGTTATGTGCTCCCCTCCCCAGGCTTACACGACAGCACTTTATTTTAATTCCTTTAAACAAAATACATATGGCTAACTCAAAAAATATCAGTTTATGATCTAAAGAAAACTATATTTTTTTGCATATTTCTGTTTCCTCTCTTACTATGGAAACTAGAATACACACACACAACCATTGACTTTAAACAGGCACCATGAGAGTCTTTTGGGAGCAGGAATGAAAAAACAGCCTCCAGAGTTTATTCTAAAAACTGATCTGAGGTAATACAAGATTCGACAGAACTAAATCTTCCAATGTAATTAATAAATATATATGTGAACACCTAACAGCTTGGGTTGAGCTGTTTTTTCCCCCATGAGCATTTAAGACAGAGAAAAGATCGCTGAAGCATGGAACCTTTACAAACCCAAATCAAATCTGGTGGATTGTGTAGTAATGGGATGTGTCGGGGGGACTGCTCCTTTAATTCTTCCATCCTAGGACAGCTCAGATGAAAAGGGTGAGGGAGGAGGAAGAAAAGGCTGGAGAGGATAGGTTTCGGGCACCTGACTCTCCCAGATGGAAACATGGCAGTTCGTAAGAGCCTCGAGCCCCTTCTCCCTACTCCCACCACTCAAGGAAGAGCAGGGCAGGCTTCACTTATCTCGTAGGAGACAGGAATTGGCAGACATGAGTTGACCCCTGCACAGGAGAGCGCACATCACCATCAGCAAGGAGGAACATTAGAGGTCCTGCAGACGTGGCTCCACCTCACCCCATTGAGGGAGGGAGGGAGGAGAGGGGCTTCTCAGGGTGGGCCCTTTGCTCCTTTAAGTCAGCAAAGTGTCACTGGAGCTTCCCACTTTGGATGCATATTTTCAAAATCAAAATGTTTTAAAAGTAGATAACCTGGCAACAGCAGGAACACATTCTTACCAGCTCTCAATTGCTTCCAAAGGACCCTGTTAGCAAAGAAACCTATTTGCCTCTAGCACTAAATCAAGGGTTCCACTGGGGCCATAAGGGAGGATGGTTAAAGTCTACTCCATTCATCCACGCCCTTTCCATTTTCTGAATCATTACAACTTTAAAAAAAAAAAAAAAAAAAGAAGGAAGCCAAGGAAAACAATGGTCACAAGAGACCGAGAGGCTGTGGGGAGGTCGGGCTGGAAGGGCAGGAAAGGTGAAGCACTCTAGGTGTAAGTTTTCAAAATGGAAAAATTGTTTTAAAACAATCACTCCCTCAGCTGCATCTACACCTTCCATTCCTACCTGAATGCATTTCATGTGAGGATGTTTGTGGCTCTGAACCCTTAAATGAGCTTGTAAACGGCGCAGACGCATAGGGTCAAAAACCCAGACGTCAGGAGACTGGTGACATAGATGTGAATACTGGGGAGCATCTGGGCTGGGGTAGATGCCAAGACGATTGTCACCACTTCTTTAAAAGTGATAACTGATAGACCTAAAGAGTCGGTTCTACCATTCGTTACCTACTTGGGGTCGAACAGGGTCCTGGTACAAACCCCAACTCAAGTTTAAGTCAAAATCCTTGTAGGTCTGTGCTCTTCCCTCCTCACGGTCAGGTGGGGGTTCAGACACGCTTGGGAGCAGCTGACATGACAGTGAGAAGTCCCATTCTCACCGTACTGAAGGGAGAGATACAAAGGGCAACAGGGTGAGCAGGAACGGGAGTCAGAGAACCCAGTTCAAACTGACGTCTCCAGGCTGTGCAGAGGGCTGTCCGAGTGGGAGGCAGCAACCTGCACTTGGCTGCAGTCCACCGCGTTGTTGTTTCTGTTGGCATATGGAGTGACCTCCCCATCCAACGGGGCCATGCTAGTCCCAGGCTTAGAAAACTTCTCAAGACCTTCCTCTTCTTGCTCATCCATGAGTGGTGTCCGTGGCCCCTCCTCATCTATGGTGAATTCGGGGTGGGTCATGAAGTTGTGGATGGAGTTCTGGTTCATGGGTTTCTGAATGCTTTCGTGGAGGGAACTATGGAACGCTTTGACCACTTTGATCTACGCCAGGGAAGGAAAAGGAGGGTGAGAAAACACGGAGGTGAGAATTGGCTCGTAGAACAAGGAACTGGGTGGTTTGAAGAGAGAAACAAAACCCAAACTACAAAACACTACTGCTCAAAAAACCAAAACCAAACGTATGAGAAGAGATCATGAAACACTAGAAATGTCACGTGGCTCAAATTTCAAGCACTGAGGTGGGGTGGGGAAGGTGAGGCATGGCAAACAACTAGAATATTTCAAAAGCTGCATTAAAACAAAAAGTAGAAAATCCAAAGCAAAGTTAGCATTCCCAAACAATCCACTCTTAAAACGGAACAGAAAACAAAAGATTCGTTAGTTCTTTTGGATGGAGGGCAAGGACATTAGAACCAGGGGCAAATTAATAGCCAAACTTAAAAGATGATTCTGACACGTGGGCTTCCGTGTTGAGGCCAAACATTTTGTGAATGTGGAATGGAAAAATCACACATTGCAGTTTAGTTATCTGTTTGAAACCCTCGAAGAGCCAAACACGTATCAGTTTGCACACAATACACTTTGGGTGGTAAGTGGCCATGAACACCGTGCAGCAAGGCAGATAAGCCGACCCTCACTCGTGTCAGCAGATGCAAGGAAGCAGAGCTCTCGTGCGCGCTCCCAACAATTGCAGTTTCAGTCAGGAAGCATGCACGTGCTCACAGTCCCACACTCTCCGCCACGTTCTCCTCCCCCGGAGAAAGCAGGACTCCGCTCCTTCCGCCCCTCCCCCGGAAGAGGCGGGTAAGACACAGGCATCAGAAGATGCCTTCCTCCCGGCACTGACGGAAGGCTCATGCTCTCAGCCCAGACGAGGCTGGATGCGTGTGTCCCCGTCCCTGACGCGTAGCAGCTGTGCCCGGTCGTGCAGATTTCTCCAGCTGTTTGTAAATGGTGAAGACGAACGTGATCTTATGTGGGGAAGGGAAAGGATGGCACCAGGAGAGAAACCACCTGATCCGGGAGGCAGTGCTCCACACAAGGGGCTTTCCTGATGGGGTGGTCCAAGAGGACGGAGGAAACAATTTGTCGGCTGGGAAAAGGGAAATGCACTGCCCTATAAGTGTCAAAACCTTTGTTCTACTGCACAACAGAGGAAGGGGTTGAGTCACTTTAGAGAAGAGGGGAGAATGGACCGTAATTAATCCCTGTGCCCAGCCTCTGCCTTATCCACAGGTTCCAGCTCCTTTGGGAGCTGCATTTCGGACCTGCAGGTCTCTCTGAGGTATGGTTTAGAACTTGAGTTGGCAGAATTGAGGTGGGGGAGAAGGCTGGATCTTGAGAGGTCGGGGAGAGAGGCCAGGGGAGAAGAAAGCGGTTGTGGGGCTGTGTTGGTTGTTGGGAGGTGGCCGATCCTAGTCTGGTCCCAAAGTTCTTCCCTCAGAAAAGAAATGGAAGTGACACAGGAGAAGCTGTGGAGGTGAGGACGGAGCTACGGAGACATGATGAGGGCTGGGGCAGGGCACATCTTTCATGACTCTGCTCTTTAAGCAAAGAGCATGTTCCTGGAGAAGAGGCAGGAATGTGGAGACAGCAGAGCACACAAAGCGGCAGGCAGATACGCCGGCCAGATCGCTTGTCCCAGTGTTTCCTATCACTGTAGAAAACCTCCAGAACAATGCACAAGGCAGGTGCACTGAAGTTGTGTCCCTGTCGCTAAGGCTTGCCTGACCTTGCCTCACTCCACAACACACTGGCTGCCCCACCCAGGACGGAGGGTGCTCAGAGCTCAGGAGGCAAAGGACTCTTTAAGATTCAACTGAATCAGCTCAGCACCTTCCACTAAGAAGACTCAAGGAACCCGGGCACACAGTGACCATGCTGCACAGAAAGTAAGGACCTACTTGTCCTCGTTAGGTGAGATCAGATGGAATATAGGTTCCATCTGGTTTTTAGGAGGTCCCAAGTTTTCTTTGATCGATGTCAAATCTTGGAGCAAGGCACCTTGGATTCAGGGAGCCCAAACCCAGGGCCCTCTTCCCTTGCCTGGGTCAAGAGATGGACCCAAAGCCATGCTGGCGCCTGTAGGGCTGGTAACACAGCTCATGCTTCTCACTCACTCCTGAGATCTCAGCATTGCTAACAAATGCTACAGGACAACAGGCGCCTTAATACCATCAGTTGATCATCTTCAATGTCAGTGATTTTTCAAACTTCCTGCTTCTATTTTTTTGAAGTAGTTGAATACTTTGTTAACACAATTACATGTGCAGCCCACTCTAGAAAACAGATTTTTAAAAACGGGTTGGAGTGAGGGTCTGGGGCCCCGTTTGCTGGCTCTTCCTCTCATCTGCTGGGGTGATCAGTAACACTGGCACAGGCAAACATAAGGGACATGAAAGTGAGCTGGGGATGGAGATGGAAAAAATAGGGACAATTTCTTCTTTGGGGGAGCAAGGAACAGCCATCCAGCTAGATTGCAGGACTTCGGGAAGCTCACGGGAAGAGGAGTCAGTGAGCTAAGGAGAACCATCTGGTGGCTGGGCGGGTGGAGAGAAGGGTGAGGTGCGTATAGGCCATGGGTTGTGCTCCTCAACTCCAACACTGGTCCAGAGACTACATAACACATGCTGATGAGCTGTCATACAGCTACATCGCCACCAACCCACCCCAGGTGGTGACATCTACCCTCCCCGATGCATGGCGCCTGATGCATGAGCAGCGTATGGGAAACAAGACACAGACAGTGAGGCGGGTGCTGTGAAAGTTTCAGGCACTCTCCACTCAGCCAATCAACCCTTCCTTCCCCGGTCGTCATCTTCCCAAGTCTCTGGGAGATGCCTTTTTGGGGTCCCTGTCCTACAGATGAGAGTGGATGACAGAAGGGCAGTTCTTTCTCATGACTCTCCCCAAGCAGGCTGGACCTCAGGTTAGGTATGAGCGCTCAGGGCCACTCTCTGGAGCTCAATGAATGGGCAGATGAGGACTCCATTTCCGCAGCTTAAATTCTTAAGTTTTCTGCACATTTTTCAGAAACCAGGGGAAGAGAAGGGTTTAGGGACGTTCTTATAGAGCAAAATCTTAAGAGATTTATCTTCTGAAGGTTAGATAAATAATTGAACTCGTTTGGAAGTCTGGAGTGGGAAAGGGGGTTTTCAGGTGCACGCCTGTAACTCCTAGGACCTCCAAGCAAGGAGGCCGAGCTGGAGGAAGGGCAGGTGTGGCCGGCCTCCCCTGATTTCCCAGTCTCTGAGGGTTGGAGCCACACCCTCCACCAGCAAATCCACGTGCGCCCAGTGGGCTGTCTGCTGCTTAGTCTCCTTCCACCTTCAAATCACGAAGGCAGCTGACACTAACCCTTCCTAACAGAGAGGCATGACAAAAAAAAGAACAGAAACCAGTTGGAAGGATAGGGCAAAGCTGGAGGAAAAAGGGCAACAGGAGAGGAATATGGAAGGATTAGGGAGAGAAAACCTTGCCTATTTGCAGAGTAAGACTTACTTAGTTCTTTGACTGCCTTTGGGCCTAAATATGTATCTATATAAATGTCCTCTCCCTCTGCCCCTCACATGAGAACACTTAGAATCGGCCAAAAAGACAGCAGATAGTCTAAGTCTGTCAACCTCCACACGCACAATCAAGTGACCCGCAGACAACGCAGCTGTTCTTTCTCTGCCCCACCTGCCAACCCTGGGGCGGGGGTCGCTGGAACTAGGGGAGGGAGAAATAGACTAAACACTCAGATATTTGAAGCCCACAATACACTTCATACAGAGAGGCTCCTTCACCAAGTATCTTAATAGCACTGTCAGCAAAGAACCTGCGTCCCACTTAAGGAAGGTAAAATGACCAGAAATAGGAAGGCGTAAGCATTAGCAAGACCTAATAATCTACCAACCATCCACCAGATCTTAGGTAGGCGGCTCTGGCAGCTTCCAGCTGACTGGCTGAGAAAGGGGGTTCCTAAGCTTTCTGTGTGAAATAAGAAATGAAGTGCTGGCTATAGGTGAAATAAATCAACTGGAAGAAAGGAGAAAGAAGAAAGAAAAGAGAGTGAGAGAGAGAAAGAAAAGCGAAAGAAAGAAGAAAGAAAGAAAAGAAAGAAAGAAAAGAAAGAAAGAAAGAAGAAAGAAAGAAAGAGAAGAAGAAGAAAGGGCTAAAGAAAGAAAACAGAAAAAGAAGAAGAAGAAGAAACGAGAGCCCGATCCTCTAGAGAAGGAGGGGAGGGGAGAGTTGAAGGAAAAGGGGAAGAAAGAGAAGGAAGGAAAAGAATAAGAAAAGCTCCTTCCAAAGGAAGGAAGGAAGAAAGAAGAAAAAAGGTTGCTCTTCAGAAATTCCTAAAAAAAAAAAGTTCAACAAGTGAAGGAAAAGAAGTTATTTTGATCTTTCCATGTATTTCTCCTATCCAGATGTGAATGAATTGATTCTTAAACCAGAGCTTGGTTTAAAGTCCCTGAAAAGTAAAATAACGGGGATGCTCAGCACTGGGCATCTGAACTGAACAGCTTTTCTTCACAGTCAGCTACAACTTTGAGGCCAATATTGTCAGCCAACAGTAGGAGGGCAGCCAAAAGGACTATTATTATTGGCCAAGTTCAACAGTGACTCAATTATGACAGCTCTACTGGTAAAAAAAGAAACAAACAAAAACAAACCCCCGCCCCCCAAAAAAACCCCACAACAATAACAAAATCAAACAGCCCCATGGAAACAGTAGCTCCCTTCATGCTTTTTTTTTCTCTTTTTTCAGGAGATCTCAAATGTGTCCCCCAGTGAAGAGAGTTCTTGACGGGTCATTTGGCTTAACCCTGCACCTAACCTTAGAAGACTGAGTTTAGACTCAAAGGAGCAGGAGGACAGGACGGGAGAGAGGAGAGAAATGACAACATACTCAAACAAAGCTAAAAACAAAGTAAAGTAAAACAAACAAAAAACTCAAGGAAGGAATGCAATGCAAAGGAAAAGTCAGAAAACAGGACTATTGTCTTTAAAATGGTAACAGTTTAATAGCTTTTCAACATCAAAAGGTTTTGGAGTGGGATTTGCCCCACTTTTCTGTCCTTAAGTCAAAGGTTAAAGGGAAAAAAACAAAAGAAAAAGCTAACCACATTCGGTTAAAGTGGATGCCACGTGCTCTCTTGTGGTCATTTCAGCAAATCATGCATCGTAAGAGACTATCACTCACTGCCTAGAGTAGAAGATGAAACAGCGGCAGCGCCAGAAGTGCTGGGGGAAGATCTGACTGGTGCAACTGTGACATAGGATCTATGAACATGTTTTACATCAAGGTGTTGACTCATGGTCTGGCGCTTTGGGACTCCCTGAAAAGAGGCTCCCATCTGGAATGTGTTAATTACGTCGATCTGCAAAGAATCAGAGAGTGAGACAGCTTTGCTCCACAGTCAGAAAGAGGTGAAGAAAAAGGAGGAAGGGACGGTCCAGGAGGGTGAAGGAGGGGGATGGAAAGAGCTGGGAAAAGGAGATGGAAAGCGAAAGAGAGAAATCCCCTCATACATAAAGCAATGGTGAGGAAAGGGGAGAAAAAACGTTAATTGCACATCACACTTCATTTAAGGAACAATTTTGCCATGGGGTCTAAATACCCAGCCAGAATCCAGTCTTCTCGTGCCTTTCAGCCTACGATGGATGTTTTAGGTGTACTGGTGTCCAGAAGTATCTAAAATTTAAAGAGACTTCCCCACCTCATGACTCCTGACAGAGTGACAGCTCATTACCTGCTTTGACCTACACTCTTGAAAAAAAAAATTAGGTATGCAATTTAAGATAGAAGGTAAAGGATATATTACTGAATTTTGAGGCTCAGGAACCTCTAAACCAACTAGATTGACTACGTATGTTTGCAGATTTTCCAGGGAAAAAACTCATGTGTTTAAACAGAGGCACTGTAGCAGCCCATGGTGGGAAGGCTTCTGGCCCATGAGCTGCCAGGCTCATCGTCTTCCAGGTTCTTCTCTGAGACACCCTTTCCTTGGGTGGAAGTGGACAGGGCCCCTGAGAGCGGAGCTCAGGAACCCCGTGGCCAGGCTCTTCAGGGAGAACGCCACTACAAGCATTGTGTGCTGGAGACCCTGAAATGTCTGGCAGCGGTGTAGACAGGAACTCAGCAGTTGGGGGGTGGGGGGGAGAACTGTTGGCTGATGGTGGTGTTGGTGGTGGTGGTCAGCAGCTGCGAGTCTAGCCCCACACAAGTTGTCTCTGGTTTTCAGGGTCCTACTCCTCAGAGACAGAAGCAATTAATGCCATTCGTTTTCCTACAATGGTCTTGATCTGGGGCCTCAGTCAAACCTACCATCCTCATTTCTGACTTCTAAGCAGCAGGAAACACATCAAAAGGAATTCCTTTATCCTTCAGGATCTGGTGGAATCATCCTGAAAGTGTCCCCATGCTTGGTACCGAAGGCCATGCAGGACAGGTGCTGACCCCGCCCACCTAACTTCATTTCCCCACGTGAGGAGGTAGGAAAGCAGGTACCTTGTGACAAGTTCTCATTTATAAAGCTTCCTGAGAAGCCATGAAATGTTTAGGGCTAGATTCGGGATTCAGACCAAGTTTGAGCTAAAATACCACCCTTGGGCACGTAAGACAGTTTTCAGTTCCGGGGGATGGAGGAGACTGATCCTGTTGGAGGAGGAGGTTTGCATGTGGGGCGGGTTCAGCCACATGTCAGAAGGCGTGGCGGAGTCGCCTTCCTCAGTGCTTCTTAGGGTTACAAGTTCCCAGCTTCCACAACGAAACTAGACCCCAGATTTACCTTCCCAGGATTCTAGCCCTCAGGTTTCCCAAACTTCTGCTTTCTAGTGCTGAGTTCTCCCCATACTCAGGGAACCCAGGACGGGACAATAGCTTGGTGACACCTCCCACCCCTAAGTGTTCCAATAAGAATGACAAGGATCAACAGCTGGCAGGGAGTTTTGCTAGAGCCCTGCTGAGGCTGAAGAGTTGACGCCAGGAGAGAGCTTTAGGTGTCCAGGATGCACGCTAGCAGCCAGCCTCATCTGCTGGTGCAGTCAGGTGCACACTGCGACGGCTCATCATGGCATCTTTAACAGGTTGCCTTTGCTGCCTAAGTTAAGGCTTTAATGCCATTCTGGTCCAACTGCCTCTCGCTCCAACAGAGAGAGGTGGTACACCTAAAGCTACGTAGGCAGTGAAACCAGAGAGTTATAGAGTCAGGGAATGGGAATTGACAGTTGGAGGAGAAGGAAGATCCATGAATCTCAGGCCCCAGGAGAGGAGACTGGCAAGGAGCCAGGAGACACTGGAACGAGGAAATCCTGGCTAGGAAAAAAATTACACAGTAGAAGAGGAGGCAGATGATCCTGAGGGGGAGAAAAGCAGACAGGTTATTTTGAAAAGAGCAGACCTAAAGGAAGGCCCTAAGGCGCCAAGTATTCTGGGCAGTGAGGCCTTTGCTTGTGATGGACTCAGCAGCCTGGAGGGTGGGCAGGGGCGTGGGGGGAGGTGTGGAGACTCTGGCCAGGCTCTGAGGTCCCATAGGGATGTCCCTCTCTGGTAGGAGGAACTCAAGAGAGGGGAAAGGGGCTCCAGCACCTGCTTTCCCATTTCCGTCTGTTGTCTTGTCTACAGATTCCTCGCTGGTACAGCCATCTCCCTTTCTCCGGGGGGGGGGTGGGGGGGTGGAGCCGGTCCAAGACCCCTGGTGGATGCTTGATGCCGTGGACAGCACTGAACCCTGTGTATCCTATGTTTTTCCCCTAGACTAAGGGGCAGGCAGCTTACACAGTGAGGGTGCGGTAGGCAATGGGAATGACGCATGTTCGGGGCAGGACAGAGTAGGGAGGCGTGAGAGTCCATCAGTTACTCAGAACGGCATGCAACTGAAAACTGGTGAGTTACTGATTTCTGGAATTTTTCATTTAATATCTTCAGCTTGCGGTTGACCGTGGGTAACGGAAACCAAGGAAGGCAGGGCCGCGGGTACGTGGGGGACCGCTGTGTTTAGACTATTCGCTTCAGCTCTCTTCCCTGGGAAGTGGTGGGCTTGACGAGGGAATGTTCAAAACCCTCGGCAAGGCTGACTTGAGAGAGTGGAGTTTACTTCTGGGATCTCTAGAGAGGAACAGACCTGTTCTCTGGAGAACACCCTTGAGAACTTGGGGGGTTTCCACTTTCTTGAGACGGGAAATCTCAGGACTAACACAGTCGAGGTGTGTAGGTAAGTGTCGGCATTATCAACGCCCGCCCAGCCCATTCACCCGGGAGAGGGTGTTGCGGTCGCTGCGTGGAAAGTGGGGCGGGGGGTCCCTGTAGCGCCACATGCAGGGGGCTCAAGGGCAGCAGGAGCAGTTTCTGTGTCATTTCAGAAATTGCAAAAAGGGGAGAGGCTTGAGGAAATTATAGCTTCTTCCTTTCTGGGAAGCAAGACTGAATCCTGTAGAAGATACTCAGGCACTGAAAGACCACTGTCATTTATACACACTTATCCATCAGATTCCCCACCATGGCCTTCAGTTTTGAGTGGGGAAGATACAAGAGAGTGAGTGTCTTTTACAAAGATCCCTCCAGATGACAACTACGTTACCCTAACCGCAGCTTGAGGATGTACATCAAATGTCAGCTGGGGATGCTGGCAGAGAGACACTGTCTAAATTCTTCCCCCTGAAGGGTCGGGAAAGGCCCTGAACATTTTCCGCCCTGAGGTTAGGCTTAGTGCTCGCAAGAGGCCTTATGCAGGAAGCTTGCCCACCCGATGGACGGTGGGAAGTGGGCTTTAGACGAACCCAAAGCTAAAGGACTACGCTAGCAGTTAAGTGTCCTGTGCTCTAGGCGCTATGATTACTCTCCTCTCGAAGGAGCCCATACCTCTACGCCCCTCTGTCTGTCCCAAAGCAAGGGAAGGGGAGAGATGTTGGCCACCAAGAACTGCTGCCCTCCTAACACCTCCCGAAAGAGACAGGGCGAGGACAGGTGAGGAGTACCTGAGTCTGGATGCGGTTCAGGCCCCGGAACCAGAGGATCTGGCCTCGGCGTAGCTCCATCTCCGCATGGTCAATCTCATCCAGCCCCTCAGCATCCTTGGTGATCTCCTCTTTGGTGGTGCCATGCCCAGCTTCCTTCAGGAACTTCAGGGATTGGGTAGGTATCGTGGAGATGATCTGAGGAGAAGGGGAGACACCAGACTCAGGGTGAGAAGAGCTGGCGCTCACTGACGTGCGTCAGGCCCTTGCGTAGGTCTCTCTCTGTCCTATCACCCTCGCCACTGCAGGAGCAGTGAGGAGGGTGCCAGCCGGTTCAGGCAAGCATTTGCCAAGTGCCTACCAGCTGTCAGGCCCTGAGGAAGGTTTTCTGTGGACGTAGAAAAGAGAACTCACAGTCTAGCATTAGACCAGCCATCCGCCTTGTTATAGACTTCATTCTCCTCCTTCTGGCTCAGATCTTCTTTTCATTTTGCCATCTGTCTCTTAAGAGAAGTAGGACCATAGAGCCTGGTACAGAGCAGGAAGGGACAGAGACAAGGACCTGGGCGGAAACAAGTCTGGGGACAGGATGGTCACAGTGCACGTGTACAGCCAGGAGGAAAAGCAGGGTGTTGAAGGGGAGTGACCCTCTTCTTAGTTACCATGTGCGAAGTCATTCCTGTTTTATGAAGCTATAGCGAGGGGATACTAGACGTCTTCTTGGGCCTGGGGTGAGGAAGTGGGTGGGACAGCCCCTGGACGAAGGGACGTACAAGTATTATCAGAAGACGTGGTGCAGTAGGTCGGGCTTGCAATTCAAAGTCAGTCACTCAGTTCTCCCTCACGGACAGGATGAGGAGTAGGCGGGGCGGGTGGGAGGGACGGACTGTATGAGCGGTCTAGTATGGAGCCAAGTGCTTGGAAAGAGAAAGAATGCCAGAATTCTGCTTTTGGATGTTGGAAGGAGCAGTTGTGATGCAGAAGGAAGTTGTTAGCTGGCATCAAGGCCACATGGCCACATGTGAGACTAGACCTAGAGATCAGAGTTCCCAACAGTAGAGAAACAACCAAAGTTCACCCAAGTGTAGACGTGCTTTGGGGACCCAGTGGTAAGCAAACTTCAGCAAACAGAACAGGGTGGAGGGACTTCCGTTAGGAACCGGGATGGGGTTAATGATGGAGGCATCCAGGAGGTATGAAAGACACAACTAATGGGTCTGTGGGGAAAGCCTGCAGTCCTGGGGGGGACCTTTGGGGCCAGTTAGAGCAAAGCCTCCATTGCCCAGCTGGGCCCCAGTGAGTAGAGACGTGGGGTCTGCAAAGCAGAGACACAGCCCAGGCCAGCGCTGAGGATGAGGGAGACTTGCAAATTGTTACTAGGGAAGGAATGAAACTCTCACCAAAGCTGATCATATGATTATAATACTAATAGCTAACACTTACCGAATACTTACAGAGAACTAGACATTGTTTGAAGTCATTTCTGTATCGAAACAACTTTGCTGGTTAACAATGGCTGACAACGACCCTGCTCTCCTAAGCTGAGGACACGGAGGCGGAGCTGTTACGAAACTTGCTCAGCGTGACTCAACGTGGGAAAAGGAGAACTGGGATTCAAACCGAAGTAGTCAGTTCCAAAGTCCGTGCTTTGAACCATATGCCATCCTGCTTCTCCAGAGCTCTTGTGAGTCTGGATTTATCTTAGGTGACAGTCAGGCATCCATCCCAGATAAGGCTACGGTGAGAAACAGACGCAGCAACAGAGCCCTAAACTATGACAGCCCGGCGGCCCACGGCCAGACTGTGGCTTCATTAAAGACATATGCTTTCTACTTCTAAGACCCTTGATTTCTCTTTTTTAAGCAAAATTCCATTGAAAATTTCCATTGCCATCTCAGAGAAGCTAAGGGATTTGCCTGTCCCCAGGCAGGATTAGGGAAGAAATCAGAGCCTCTGAAGTGGTGGGTACTGATCATTCCCACTTTGGGGTCCTACGAGATGGAGAGAACTCGATTGCTGGGTGGTGGAGAGGAGAAGGAAGGAGAACACGAAGCGAGGGGCCGCAAGTCTCCACGGCTGCTTGTTCCATCTCACGGAGAGGAGAGGAGGTCCGCTGGCCGTGTGAGCGCGCAGGGAGCGCGTGCGCGCACTCACCTGGGCCCACAGCAGCTCTCCGATGCCGATGAAGAGACACCAGAACCACTGGGACAGGGTGAGCTTCGTACAGCTGAAGGGCTTCCCCCCGAATTCCACAATGAGAATCTAGAACAGAGGAGGAGGCAGCCCAGCATCAGGGAGGTGAGTGACAGCGAGCCAGCCCTCCAGTCAGGACCACCAACGCCACGCCAGCTCCCTGGCCCAGGATCCCCGTGGTGCAAACCCTGGTCTGCTTGTTGGGGAAGGAGAAAGAGGAGATCCAGGTGGGGAGGAGGCAAGACAGACACACACAGTCCCAACAGAGCACTCTGATGGGGCAACAGACCAGTTACTATGAACATTATTAATGCAAGGGCTGGGGGCTTCTTGTGACTGCAGCCAGTGGGTGACAAAGAGAAGGGACAGTGATGCAGAAGAGGAATTTAGGAGGGGGGTCAATCAGGGGTCACCCCGCCGAGGGGTGAAGCAGGAGCTCTTCTGTCAAACTCTCTTGAATCAGCAGATGCCCTGGTAACAGGGACAAGGAAGGGGCTCAAGCCTTTCACCACCGGGGCAGCCACGTCCTTGATCCCAGTTCCCACAGGAGGAGCGCAGGCCAGGTTTATCTGTCAACCACCCGCGCACCATCCCATCTCTTCTTGTGTAGCATTTTCTATCATGAAGCCCTTTCAAAACAAAGGGGCGGGGGCAGGGAGAGGATCCTCGCAGCACGTGCACATATGTTTCAAGTATGCTGGCAGGAAACATGGAAAGGGTTTAGAAGACCATGACCTTCCTCCTGGTCACTGCATGACATTCCTCTTTTAGAAAGATAATGAAAGGATTCTGTGAGTTTTATTTATTTTACCAACATGCTGCCTTGCACTGGAGCACCTGGCACAGCAGGGTCCAATTCTAGAACAATGTACAGATGGGAAGCCAATCGGGAACATGTTCAAACCACAGCCCAAGTCCCCATTTCCCCCCCTACTCCTTTACCTGGGCACTTAGGGAATCCTGGCTCCCAGCATCCAGCCTGGATCATCCCAGACCCACTAGCTCAAATGCAGCCAGACTCTCACCTGGCTGACAAATGTGCCCAAGACAACAGAGCAGAAGATGAGGTTGTGGAAGATGCCTGAAAAGACATTCCTCTCTCCGTGGATCTTGCGGGAGTTGATTTCATTGAAGAGTTGCATCAGCACGAAGGTGTTGAAGACGATGGTATAGTGCTGGCTGGGAGGTGAATGGAGGGGTGCCAACCTCCCACTATCGATGTCAAAAAACTTCTCACCTAGTTGGGAGAAGGGACGCATTGGAGGATAAGCAGCTCTCAATGAGGGCTCAGGTTGAGTCAGAGCACACCGACCTCACTGGCGGCTTAGGGCTGGGGTCCATGCTAGCAGGTCAGTATCTGAGCTACAACAGTTGCCCAGCAGTTTCAGTGTTAGTCCTGGTCTCACGTATCTGGTGCTCTCTCTCTGCTCCACTGAAACGCTAAATGGTAGGTAAATGACTGCCATCCCACACGAGCAGACGGAGCCCGAGCAGGGCTAACTGCTGCCCATGGCGGCAGAAGTAGGGGCCCTAGAGTCAGGCAGACAAAGATTTGAATCTTAGTACCACTATTTACTCATGATGTGACCTGAGCTTCAGTTTTATGATCTAAAAAAACAAAAAAAAACCAAACAGTTATCACAAAGCCACCCTTGTGAGATCCTTAAGAGGAGAACGTAAAACTGCAGAGTGTACCACGCGGGGGGAACCGAGGATGCGCGCAGCAAGCGAAGCTGCGGTTACTCCCCCGTCTCGTGCTACTTTCTCTCCTCGGGTCACTCTGTCCCCATCGCCATCTAACACTCCGGCTGCCGCCCCCGACCCCTCCCCGCCCTCGGCTCACCAGCAAAGACGAGGAAGAAGATGACAGTGAGCTGATAGACTGCGTGGCCCAAAATGTTCTTCATCATAGTGCGCGAGATCAGAGGCTTGTTCCGGCCGTAGGGGCGACGCTTCAGCAGAGAATCCGTAGGGGGCTCGGTGGCCAGGGCCAACGAGGCGAAAGTGTCCATGATGAGATTAACCCACAGCATCTGCACGGCTTTCAAGGGGGAGTCCTGGTGGGAAGAGCACCAGCCCTCTTAGCTTCCCTTGGAGGTCAGCCCCCTCCTCACTCACCAGACACACCGTTGCCCTTGAAACGGCCCACCTCCTGCCAGCCACCTCTGATTAGCTGAGTGACACTGAGAAACTTATTTACCCTCTTTGCGCCTTGGGTTCTCCCCCTGTAAAGTGGGGATAGTTCCTACTTTGCAAGGTTGTTTCTGAAGAACAGAGACAGTACAGCTCTGTGCCCCTTGTGCTGGCTAACCTGTAGGTGCTAAACGGTAGATTTATCGTCACCATCCCACACGAGCAGAGGGAGCCCGAGCAGGGCTGACTCCTGCCCCCGCACCACTGCGGCAGCGCTGGTCCTTGCTCCTCAGTCAACTTGCTGAGGCAGGAGGGAAGGGGGCAGGGCGCGGCCATTTACAGAACGACCCGGCAATGAGCACCAAGACGGAGGAAGGCTCAACTCCCAGCAGCCCTGAGGCCCAAGAGGGCGGGAGATTTGACTCCCAGTAGGCCTTGAGCTTCGTTATACACTCATTGTAAATATTAACATGGTAAATGGCACGCCCACAGGCGCCATGACAGTTCTGAGGCTGACCATAAAAGGTCAAAAAGTGGGTGATGGCCCAGTTCTTGGAAATTCCCAGCCCCTGCCCCAAAGTAGTTGGAATAATCCTCCCACTTGTTAGCATGTGAAGCTACCAAGCCCATGAAAACTAACCCCCCCCACACCTTGTGGCCGCTCCCCCTTCTGAGTGAGAGGACCCCTCTCTGACTATGGAGTGTGGATCTATTTTTACTTTAGACTGAGCACCCAACCCCCACACCTCGTGGCCTTTCTCTTGCCTCCTGAAACAGCCTGCACTCTGTCTATGGCGTGCGCATCTCTCTGAATAAATCTTTACTTAACTGTGGCTCGCTCTTGTGTTCCTTCCTGCACGAAGCCAAGGACCACACTTGGCAGGGCACGTCCCAGGGATTCAACTGAGGCCTGGGACACGGCCATCTTCTCGCCCTACGTTTCTTCCCCTGTATCAATACTGTACCCCACATCCCACGGTCCTTAGCCCCCACCTCAACCCTCCTGTCTTAGCTCAGCCCGCACTCCCTTCACCTGAGTGATACAGGCCCCAGTGAAGGCCACGATCACGGCCACCACGTTGACAGTCAGCTGGAACTGCAGGAACTTGGAGATGCTGTCATAGACGTTCCGCCCCCACATCACGGCCTTCACGATGCTGGTGAAGTTGTCGTCTGTTAGGATGATGTCTGATGCCTCCTTTGCCACATCCGTGCCTGCGATGCCCTGAGGTAAGAAGGGGAAAGGAAAACAGTGAGGAACTGGACAAAGCAGAGTTTAGCTACGTTCTGAACCCGGACTCCATCGTGTGACCTCCAAGAACTCGGCATAAACACTAGGGGGCACAATGACCGCACAAATTCTACAGCCTAAACCACCATCCATTGCCTTGTCTTCTCTCCCAAAGAAAATGCAGGGAAAATGTGTCACTGTCACTGTATGGAAGGGAGGGATGGGTCCTGATGCCACCACCTGCTCCTGAACTCAGACTGGAATTACACATATCTTTGCTGCTCCTTTCTCCCTTCCCTCCTCCTACTCCCCCACCTTAGAAAATAAAAGGCAGGGAACAAGTCCTAACTGTTCAACCACCAAATTTAAAACCTTCTTTGGCCACTGCCAGTATCTAATTTAAATCCCTATCTCCCCCACACCTTGAAGTCACCATACATTTTTTTCTCTAAGCAGAGTAGTCTGGAAGCACAGTTCAGATGTCCCAAACTTCTTCACAATCCTGTCACTGGGGAACCACGAAAAGTTTCTGAATAGACATATCAGTGGTTGAAAGCAGTGCTTTAAAAACAATCAACTTTCTCGTCTGGTAGTCAAAGCCCTCAACAAGCGACCTCTGGTTCGTTTCCAGCCTGCACTCACATGATCTTTCTGCGCACAGCCTGCCGGCTTACTCACAATGCCCTGGCTCTCTCATTCACATCTAGAGCCCGGACTTCTGCTCACTACTGCCCGAACCCAGAGCATCCTCTTTCCCCATCTATTTAAAGCCCCACCTATCTTTAAGGCCCCATTCAACAAATGAGTATCTGTTGATAGTCTATACAATTCAGAAAGTTCTCTAACAGTGGGGAGGGTATAGCTCAGCAGTAGAGTGCATGCTGAACACGCATAAGGTCCTGGGTTCGATCCCCAGTACCTCCATCAAAGATAAATAAATAAAACCTAATTACCTCCCCACCACCAAAATTTTTTGAATTAAAAAAAAAAAACCTAATTATCTCCCCCCAAAATAAAAAAATAAAATATTCAATAAACAAATAAAAGTATTTAAAAAAAAGAGTTCTCTAATACATCCACACAATGCTGTACCATGCACTGTAAAAAGAAAGGAGGGGAAAAAGAAAGAAAGGAAGAAGGAAAGGAAGGGAAGAAAAAAGAGTATCTTTATAGAGATACTACTATGGAATAATATCCAAGTTAGGCTGTTAAGTAAAAATAAGCAAGATGGAAAAAAGAGTGTATAATGTGTATATAGATAAATATAGGAAAGTAGCACTTATCCAGGAGAGTAAGGGTATGAATACATTATACATTTGATTATATTTTAAAGAAACAAACAGAAGGCTAAACCAAAAATCAGAGAAGTTACCTGTGGGGTTAAGAAGGAGGCAACAGGGTGGAAGTTATAGGACTAGAAGCTGGACTTCTATGAATAGACCTTGTTTTGTACATTTGACTTTAGAATTATGTAACTACTTCACACAAGTATAAAACAAATGTAAGATTAAGTAAGCAATCTCCAAAATGGGAAAAAAACACAAAACATGATATAAATGAACTGGTATAACCAGTTGGTGGCACAACCACACAAAGGGAAACGTTCCAAGTGACTTTTAAAAAACACAGTAACTTGATGGTGCCTCCCCAGTGGGATACACCTACAGAGAAAAAGGGCTGCAAGAGAAATCTTCAACTGTTTCAAATAGAGTAGTTGTATTATTATTGCTATTTTGAGACTATTACATGTATTTTAGGATGATGCAAATAATTATGTTAATGCCATTAGGAATCAAAATTTTCAGCTTAAGAGATAAATATAAAATCAGGGAAGATAAGGGGGGGGATATAGCTCAAGTGGTAGAGCACATGCTTAGCATGCACAAGGTCCTGGGTTCAATCCCCAGCACCTCCTCAATAAATAAATAAACCTAGTTACCGTCTCCTGCCCACCCCCCAAATCAGGGCAGATAAATAAAATTAGAAAGTTAGAATTCTGTAATTCCAAATTTCAACTGGAAATGCCAATATGAATTCACAGTATTTTATCTCTATCTTAAAACAAAGAAACACAAAGCAAAAAGAGACATAAAAGATATGACTTTCTAGCTTTGTTGACAGAAAAGTTCTAGAAACAGTAATTTAGTCAGAAGTAAGGAACATCTTGACATTCAGACTGTGTTCTCTAAATATCATTTCTCACTAAAATGAAGCAGAACTCCTTTGAGACATGGATGATTCTAGATCCAGGACAAGAAATATGCGCGATGAATCTGGAACGTCCTATCGTGCAAGAAACCAGGAAGGCTGTTATAGACAACTGAGGTGGTACTAAGAGGACTCCGCAGTGCCAAAGGGGCTAGTGATGGGTCAACATGCACATCAAAACAATAGTAAGGGCAGTGGATTGAAACAGCGAGCATACATAAATCCATGAGCTCATAATAATACATGAAAAAAAATTAGACTATTAACTTTTAGTAGTTTAGTGAATTTTAAAAAATCAACAATTCATTCGTTACCTTTGGAGGATCCTAAAAAATCAACTCATTATTTTGAAAACTGGTAAATAAAGGAAAAGAATCAAGCACTTAACCTGTGTTTCATGTCGGAACTGAACCTCGGAGTAACCAAACAGCCGATGAGGGCAAATTTCTTTTTACAGAAATAGAGAAACCCAGAACACTGTCATTTTGCAGCCCCTAGTGAAAGATGGGATCTAGAATCTGATTGCTTACAGACGTGTAAGTTTACAGGAAATACAAAGGGTAAAAGAACACGATCAAGGACACTACAGGGATGCAATCAACAAAACCCAGGCCATGGGACATTCTCTGCAGACAAACAACCCGGCTCCTTCAAAATGAAACAGCTAGGGAAAAAACGACGGAAGAGGATTGTGCAGAAAAGAGCTAACATACCAGGCCTGAGACTGCTATCCTGAGAAAGGCCTGTGTGCAAGGCTGGCCCTCAGCTGGCATCTAGGAACGTGGCTCTCGGAATGCTCCCAGTCAACAATTAATTGAAAATTAGTTAGTGATTCACTGTGCCTAGACTATGCCCTTGGTTTCCATCGAAAACTTGCTTTCCTTCTGGGAGTCTGGAATCTTAGGACGTGCTAGGCAGACGGTGCCTGTATGACCAACCCCAATAAAAACCCTGGGCACCAAGTCTCTGATGGGGTCCTCTGGACAGAAACATCACACACGCGCTGCTGCATTTTCATTGCTGGGGAAGAGTGTGCTCTTAGTGACCCTTGCAGACGGAGCATCGGGGAGCCCGTGTGAGGATTCCAGGCTCTGCCTGTGACTGTGTCCTGACTGTATTCTTCCTTTACCAATGTGAGGCATCTTGGCCACGAGCACAACCATATGCTGAATCTCCTAAGTCCTTCTAGTGAGCCCACAAATGGAAAGGGTGGTCTTGGGGGCCCCAACACGGCGATCCTATAGGATCAGTGGTTCTTGAACATTAGGACGTGTCAGAATCACCCAGAAGCCTTGTTAAAACACAGATGGTTGGGCCACATCTCCAAGCTTTCTGATTCAGCAGATCTGGGGTAAGGCCTGAGAACCTGCATTTCTGTAGGTTTCCAGGTATGGCTAGGAGGCACACACTTCAAGAACTACTGTTACAGAATAATAGATTTAAGGGATACATCAACCAACTGCACTGTATGGGTCTTATTTGGATTCTGCCTTGGACAAATAAACTATAAAAACAGCATTTATGAAGCAACTGGGGGAATGTGAACACTGACTAGATACCTGATGACAGTATCCTATTACTAACTATTGTGGATTAATAATAACGTATTATTATAGGACTAATAATGGGATAAATAATAACAGGATACTAACAGACAGTGAAGAATCAATTGTATTACGAGATAGTAGTGCTGTGATTCTTTTAGACACATGTTACTGATACATACTTACCTTCCGGACACACATACAGGAGGAAACGACATAATGCCTTGGATTTGCTTCACAATAATTCAGCTAGAGATGGGGAAGCGGGTATGTGTTGGGGTGTCAGTGAAACAAGACTGGCCAAGCGTTGATGTCTGACGCTGGGTGACAGGTGCACAGGGATTCAACAAACTATTCTCTCTACTTCTGTATATTCTTGCAATTTCCTGGAATAAAAAAATTTTCTATTGCTGTTAAAGAGAGAGCCCTAAAGACAGATTACATCCTGAATGTCCTGCCACTGCTTAAAAATCACCAAGAGGTCAGTGTATATGGAAAGCTTACAATCATAAGCTACTTGAGGGTGAGGATGTACTTTGTAACCGGGAGCTTCTAAACGTCAGAATCAACAAGGGTGCCTGCTAAGAAAACCCAAACATTTCTGGGATCCAGCCCAGAGGCTGCTGCATCAAGATCTCCAACTTGGAATATGTGATTTTAAGTGAACTTTCCAAGTTGACTCTGATGCTTCCGGCCTCTCGAGTCATAAACAGTGCTGACCACGAAGCACACGTTTTCCACACGGAACATGGATTTTCCATCGTGTGCCTGGGCAGACAACATCACCATGTTCGTGGGTAGTTTCAGCTGGTCTTGCTTTCTCGGGCAATGATATGCCATGATTTCCCTGCCTTCGTACCTGATGGGTCCCTCATTCTACGCATCACTGGCCAGGTCGGTAGGAGAGACGGAGTTAGAGGCAAGAGCACACAGTGCGATGTTTCGGTTCAGGAGGCAGCGAGTCCCCAGGGGCCTGTCCTGGCTTCCTGATGGTGGAGGCAGGCTGCAGTCGGACAGATGCTACGCTGAGCTGCTTACCATGGCAAAGCCAACATCTGCTTTCTTCAGAGCTGGCCCATCATTCGTGCCATCACCAGTGACAGCCACCACCTGTCGCTGCTCCCCAACAGTGCTGTCAATGATGCCTGGGGAAAACAGACACACCACAGTGAGTCCACACACGCCGTCCAAGGCCTGCCCCCCACGGAAGGCGCTTTTCCAGTCTTCTTCTTTGGTCCCTGCCACCACCTCCCTTTCTACTCTTTTTTTCCCTTTGCTGGAGGTCCTACACTGTCACCCGACAGCAATGAATTATTTCACGGGCAGCACTCTAAGCTAAGAAAATCTAGCCTCGTCAGGTATCCTGTCTGGTGCCCTCAGGCAGCTGCTATGTGGAGCAAAAAGCACTGGCTGATTCGAAGGCAGAGACCAGGGGTTGCATGGTACCACGTCCCCTTCCCAGCTGGACAATGTGGGCAAGTTACTGGTCTTTTCAGCCTCAAATTTCCTTACTTGCAAAAATTGGAAGAGCTGAACCCGCGCTGCCCAATTCATGGTGCTACCGGCCACAAGACACGACCGCGTTTAAAAGCAACTGTGTTACGTGCCTTACAACCAGGGGCCGAGATGTTTGCTAAGCTGAATGCTCCCGCCACGAGCTGGGAAGCTCTCCTAGGACCTCCCCGTGCAGGACAGGACAGCTGCTTTGGCTGAGGGTTCTTACCTGCGCTCGCCCTGGCCTGCCTCCCTCTACCCCCAGCGCCTGCTCAGGAGCCAACCTCACCTTTCACCAGGGTATGCTTGTCAGTGGGGGAAGATCGCGCCAGGACTCGGAGTCTCGGCCAGATTTTGTCCAGCTCTTCTTGCTCTACCTGCCAGCACGAGACCACACCTGGGTCAGTCAAGCCCAGAACGGCCATCCAGGAAAACGTTACTTCTCCACACATGCTGAGTTCCTGCGAGACCTGGCGTCCCATGGCCCGTGTAGGACTGTTATTCCGGACTCCAGTGGAGAGGAGGCAGCCAACTCAGTCTCCAAAGGCAGATTCATTGATGTGTGACCATTCAGGCCCTGCTTGTCTGCTTTCTCCTCCCAGTTCCCGACCTGGCAGCCAATCCCTATGTCTTAGACCCTTGACAGGAGGTGGGCCAGGGTCAGCTGTTGGCTCAGGCAGCTAAACCTCCTGAGGACTGAGGTTTGATTTCTATGTAAATCAGGCAGTGCTGGTCTGCTCCACACCCAGACCACGTCCTCTTCCTAACCTGTGCCACTGTCCGTCACAGGGCAGTGACACTGGAGGGCTGAGGTGGAGGGAAATCAGTGCAAAATCATCCCGTGATGGAACAAAATGGAAAGACATGAAAAGTTAGTGTCTCAAAAGGTAGCTTGTGAATGCAGATCATGGGAAGAAAGAAAACTCCAGTTTCTACCGTCTGAGCAGCTTTGGGAAAAGGGACGTTTCACTACGAAGAGATTTTAGTTTAAAAGCCACCCACTTTCTCCCACGGGTCTCAGAGGCCTCACACGAGAACCCGCCCCTCTCTCATCCCGAGGACCCAACCCCCCGCAACCCACACCCACCTCGCCCTTCTCGTTGCGGATGAGTCGATTGAATTCTTTGCCTTCTAAGCACAGTAAGTCGTCCCCAGGTGTCAGAATGCCACATTTGGTGGCGATGGCCCGGGCCGTGTTGATATTGTCACCCGTCACCATTCTGACAGTGATGCCTGCCCGTTTGCATTTGGCAATTGCTTCTGGTACCTGAGAGGAGAGGAGGAGGTGGGGGTGGTGAGGCCTGGTAAGATGCTCAGGCTCGGATGTCCCCTCACTGTGGACGGGAGAGAGGCACCCTGGGGAGCAGAACCACGGGGCACAGCCCAAGTCCGGTCCTTTTTATATTGCTTGGTGTCCTCGCTTCTGTCCTACCTACAATACTCACATTTGAATTTGGCTTCTTGTACCATGACTTGAAGGGGAAATTTGCTTCAAGAGTCAGGTGTGAAAAAAGCTTACTCTCCCAATTACAGTCCACATTTCTTAGCAGGGCATGTCTGGTCTTTGAGATTTTGCCACCGCTTTCCTTTTTAGCAGAAGTTTGTACCACCTTCCACCTCCCTGGCCCATCCTCCAACCGTATCAATTCTTTTTAAGTTTCCCAAATGCGTGACACCTCTCATGCCTCTGGGCCGTGACGACTGACAGCCTATTGGTCAGAACTTCTTAGAAGCAGAAACTTTTCAATGCCCTAGAGTTGAAATAGCGTTCAGCTATTCTGAGGGCGGGTGCTTCGTGCAAATACGCTGATTGAAAGAAGGTGTCTAGAATATTTAAAAATTAACTTAAAATGGATTAAAGACCTAAATGTAAGACCGGATACTGTAAGACTCCTAGAACAAAACATAGGCAGAACACTCTCTGACATAAATCCCAGCAATCATTTTTTGGATCTGTCTCCTAAAGGAAAGGAAATAAAAGCAAAAGTAAACAAATGGGGTGTAATTAAACTTAAAAGCTTTTGCACGGGAAAGGAAACTACTGACAAAAGAAAAGACAACCTACTGAATGGGAGAAAATATTTGCAAATGATGTGACTGATAAGGGACTAATATCCAACATATAAACCGCGCATACAACTCAAACCAAAAAACCTAACAATGTTACCTACCCCCCAAAATAAAAAGCCAAAATAAACAAACAAAAAAACAAAAACCCCAACAACAACAACAAAATTCTGACTGAAAAATGGGCAGAAGAACCGGTCAGACATTTTTCTAAAGAGGAAAGGCCGATGGCCAACAGGCACATGAAAAGATGCTCAACATCATGCATCAGCAGAGAAATGCAAATCAGAACCACGATGAGAGATCACCTCACACCTGTCAGAATGGCCATCACCAAAAAGAACACAAATAACAAATGTTGGCAAGAATGTGGAGAAAAGGGAACCCTCGGATGGTCAATGCTGGGAATGTAAATTGGTGCAGCCACTGTGGGAAACAATACGGAGGTTTCTCAAAAAACTTAAAATAGAACTACCATATGAGGCAGCAATTCCATGCCTGGGTATATATCCAAAAACAAAGAAACAAACCAAAAAAACCCACTGATTAAAAAAGATACATGCACCCCAATGCTCACAGCAGCATTATTTACAATTGCCAAGATGTGGAAGCAGCCTAAGTGTCCACCAACAGATGACTGGATAAAGAAGATGTGGTATATTTATGCAACGAAATACTATGCAGTCATAAAAATGAACAAAGGTTTGCCATATGCAGCAACATGGATGGGCTTGGAGGGCATTGTGCTAAGTGAAATAAACAGACAGAGAAAGATGCATACTGTCCAATATCACTTCTATGTGGAATCTAAAAAATACAACCAATAAAGAAGCAGACTCACAGATACAGAGAACAAACTAGTGTTTACCAGTGAGGGGAAGGGAGGGGGGAGGGGCAATATGAGGGCAGGGGAGTGAGAGGTACAAACTCTCAGGTATAAAATAAGCTACAAGGATGTATTGTACAGTGTGGGGAATAAAGCCAGTATTTTATAGTAACTATAAATGGAGTATAACCTTTAAAAATTGTGAATCACTGTACTGTATACCTGTAACTTTATAATATTGTATAGCAACTATATTTCAACTAAAAAAAAGAAAAAAGGTGGCTAGAGACAAAGGTGGTGTCCCAGTTAGTTCTGCCTCCTGCCCGTTCTTTTTTTTTTTTTTTTTAATTTGAAACAGTCAGTTTGCAATGCTGTGTCAAGTTCCCGTGTGAGCGCAATAGCCTGGCCGACCTGCCTGTTCCTGATCGCCAAACAATGAGCCCAGCGAAGCCTATGCTTCTCACCCCCAGACAGCATTCACCATAGGAATGCCACTCTCTATGAGGCCAGTGCTCCACAGCAGCTCTGTGAAGCCGGAAGCACGGGGACATCCATCCCTGTAAATGAGAAGCAGTTAGGAAACTTAGGGAAGTCAAGTCACAAACAGAAACTAGTACCCCAGTTCCCGTGACTTCGAGGTGGCTTCTATCATTAGGTCCCAGTGGGCCTGCACGTGGGCCAAGGGCCACTGGGAGACTTCCATTCCCGTCTCCTAGCCCTTTTCCCAGCCAAAGCCTCACCTCCGGGCGCACGGGGTCCTCAATGCCCACCACTGCGATACAGGTCAGCTCAGTGAGGATTTCGGCCTCGTTGTCCCACAGGGGCTCTACACTGAAATCCCGGTAAGCTATGCAGATCGTCCGGAGTCCCTCGGAGGCCATGGGCTCAATGACAGTGCGTATCATCTCATCTCGGTCCTTACTCTTGAACGGCACTGCTTCCCCTTTCTTGTCCAGGATGCGGTTACACCTGGGGAGGCACACAGTCAGAAAGCAGCGTCCCCCTCCCCACCCACTGCGCCCCCACAGTCATTTACAGACGTTCTGGGAATTCTGCATCACTTCCAAAGAAACTGTTTCGTGGTCATAAATCTCCATCCATCACCCAAAGCTGAGTCCCTTTTTCCAAGGTGGGGCGGCCGGTAGGTGGATAAGGCAGGCAGACCGTGTGATTCTCCCATGTCATCTGTCCCTCCTCACACGTGCACGCAACACCAACAAGGTGCTTTGTGGATCACCTCCTCTTTTCAACTTCCCAAAGGTAGAGAGACTTTCCCAATCCCCAGTGTCCAGAGGGCTCAGTGCGTAGGGTGTGCTCAACAAGAATGCGTTGACTGAAAGAAGGTGGCTAACACCGAGCTGGGGCACTGGTTTTCAGCTGCTGGCCCTGTATCCACGTAGGTCAACTTTTAATGACCTGTGGAGAGTCTAACCACTTTAAGTTACTGCAACTGCCTGTGATGAGAACTGAGAATGAAAAGGGAACACAGAACTAACATTTCTAGTACCTGCTGTGTGCAAGGCATCTTACGTGCACTGGATCATTTAATCAGCCCGACCCTGTGAGATGGGCGGGTCCTCTCTTTCCAGAGGAGGAAAGGGAAGCTTGGGTGGCCTCGGTCTGAATCCTGGCTGTGCCTCTATTAGCTGTATCACCTCGAGCAAGTTACTCGGCTTCCCTGCACGTCTGTTTTCTCATCTCTAAAACAGGGGTAATGACCGCATCTACCTCGCTGAGCTGTGGAAAGTACCAGGAACCACCCGAGGTACTTAAGGACAATGCCTGTCGTCAGTCACGGTGCCGCCACCTCGAAGAAGGGCTCGCTCGTCGTGCACGTGGGTGCAGCGGAGAGCACGGAACCCAGACCTTCCTGCGGGCAAGAGAAGTGCAGGGAGGGGCACTCACTTGCGCAAGATGATCTCAGATGCGCCCTTGCTGTACATGCGGAAGCCGCCGCCGGGCTTCTGGATGACGGTGCTCATGGACTTGCGCACCGAGTTGAAGGTGTACACCTTGTACAGCTTCTCCTCGGGCACCTCACTGCGCACCGCGTGGTAGTCCTGCTTCAGGTCCGTGACAAAGCCCAGCAGCGCACACTCCGTCTTGTTGCCCACCTGCCGCGGCAGGCCCCCCTCCTTCTCCGGAGGCTGGAAGGGAAAAACGTGGGACTACTGAAGATGCCCCAGACAGAAGGGAACTTAGGAAGGAGAGAACTTCCCCACAAAGCTTTCACCTCTGTCCAGAGTCCGTGGGGTAGGTGGACAGTGGTCAGTGGTGACTGTGGTCCCTGAGCCACCTGGGGCTTCGGGTTTTTCGTCGCCCCGGGGGCGGTGCTGGTGTCTCACCCTGTATGGGGGTTTTATTCTAACACTCTCTCTTAGTTTCCGGAAACTGAGTAGTTTACTCCCGATAAGCCCAATTCTGCTACCAGCATGAGGTCTCTTCCGAGATACTGCCTTTACATGGTGACTGCAGGGCATTTCACAGCCGTGGAGTCCCACCCGCCTCACGCCACCTCATCTACTCCCGTGGATTATTCCCTAGTCTCACCCCAAACGTGTTCACTGAGAAGCGGGAAATGGGATGTGGGATGGCAATTCAGGTCGAATAAACAAGAGAAAAGCAGTGGTTCCCTCCAACCACCCATTTTAAGTGTCCTGGCAAAGGAAGAGCTCACCAGAATCTTGGAGGTATAGGCACTGTTGATAGAAATGCCATTGACAATGAGGTCCAGCACCTTGGGCACGAGGACATCGGGGCTTGGGACCTGATGGTAACGGGTATCTCCGATATAAGCCTGCACCACAGTCATGCGGTTCATGGTCAGCGTGCCTGTCTTGTCAGAGCAAATGGCCGTGGCATTGCCCATGGTCTCACAAGCATCCAAGTGCCGCACCAGGTTATTGTCTTTCATCATTTTCTACAGGGAAGAAGGGAAAAGTCTTGAGAGGGGACCAAATGAGCGCTCCCAAATACAGGTCAAAGGCCGTTTCCTAGTTAACAGCTCTCCACATTTCATCCTCTTGTCCTGCACAAAAATGCACGATGCCATTTTTGTGAATCCTCCTAAGATTCTCCTGGGTTACTTAAACATTGATGCAACTGATCAAGATGGTCCTTCCATAGTGTCAGTGGCTTCTGCTCTTGGGAGACACCACCAAGACTTTGTGAAGACAGAGTGGCCCATCCTTTTACCAGAGGTTACATGGCACCCTCCCCCTCCGGTCTCTGTCCTACAGGAAGAGAGTTCCAGTCTCACCTTCACAGAGTAAGCCAGTGAAATGGTGACGGCCAGCGGCAGCCCCTCCGGCACAGCCACCACCAGCACAGTGATGCCAATGATGAAGAACTTGACGAAATACTGGACGTAGATGGCGGTACACTCAGCTAGCCACGGTCTGCGATGTATCACAAAGTTGTCGATCACAAAGTACAGAATCAGGATGATCACTGTGATTGCAGACATGATCAGACCTGCCCGGGGACAAGGCACATGAGTCCAGGCTCAAGCGTATGCCTAGGGCCCTAGCCAGAGATGGCCTGGCATACATTGAAGCTTTTGCTATGAAGTTTTAAAACGACCATCTCCAGGAAGTCACACCAAAAGCGCCGATCCATCCTCTGGTGCTTGCACATTACAGAGCAGGGGAAAAGACATGACTCTGCACTCTGAAGACTAGGTTCTAGTCTCAGTACTGCACCAACTCGACTCGTGGCTTTGGACTGGGCTTTGAACCCCGCCCCCAACCCAGTCTATTCCCTCATTCATAAATAAAGGGGTTGGTCTAGTTTTCTAAAACATCATTCTATGATTCTATCTCAGGCCTACCTTCTTCCCACAAATCATGATGTAGTGACTGTCTTTGCCTATTCCTAGTAGTCTGTCAATTTGGACTTCTCCCCTAGTAGCCTGGAGAGCATCAGGCAATTCACGACCTGTTTCCAGCGATGCCCCTGTGGTGTCAGCACATCACCTACACCACTAACTCTTAGACCGGCGCTTCCCAACCTCCCTCCTGGTACGGTACAGACAGAAGACAACAATAGCAAATATCAGTATAGCGGTTCCTATGAGTCAGGCAAGGACTTCAAATCCTCATAACAACCCTGTGAGATAAGTTACTATTGTCAACCTCTTTTACAAGGAAACTAGGGCACGGAGAGGGTTAGATATGGTACACTGGAGGGGGACCAGCCATCCTGGTTTGCCTGAGACTGAGCAATTTCCTGGGACACAAGACTTTCAGTGCTAACACCAAGAAAGTACCCAAGCGAACTGGGAGAGCTGGTCACCCTACACATCCTAAAATGGAAGAATCCGCTCACGGTCAGAAACAACTGGCCCAGGGGCGCCGACGGCCTTGGTTGCTGCCTGGCTGCTCGGAGTGCTGAGGGGATGGGTGTTTGGGCACCTGTCCCTGCCTGTGGCACAATACCTGGGAAGGGCTCTGATTCAAACCATACGTTGAGTTCTGCCTGCTTTTCCCAAGGGTCCAATGATTCAGAGGAATGAGGGCAAGGCTAGAGGTGATTATAGCAATGAAAGCACATTCTTTTTAAAAAATTTTATCTTTTTCTTATTTGTTGTTGGGGGTTACACAATTAGGTTTATTTATTTCCTTTTTAATGGAGGCCTGGGGATTGCACCCAGGACCTCGTGCGTGCTGGGCACATGCTCTACTACTGAGCTATGCCCTCCCTGCCTCCGAAAGTATATTCTTTTGTACTTTGCATCCTCAGGGTCAGGGCTAAAAGATGAGGCAAGCAAGGCATCTAGGATGCAACATTTAAGGAGGCATTCACTCTCAGGGTGGTGCAGGCCATCCCACTTGCCGCCCCAGAGTCCTGGTCTCGCTTGGTGTGTGAAATGAACCAACAGAGGGGACCAGAGGCCAGCCCTCGGGTGGCCTTGACTCCCTAAAGAACAAAGCAGGCATCAGGAGCACAACAGGAGGGGTTAGGCAGGGGCTGTTTAATGTTTAGACCTGTGTGCCTAGGCTCAGTGACTGGCCTCCACACTTGTAATTCCTCTCACCCGTGCATCGTCTACATGCAAAAGATGTGGTGGAGGTCAGAATGAGCTGGGGGCTGGAACTGAATGAATGGGTGAGAATCACACTGTCCAGTAACTCCCTATGACGCTTAAAATGTTCTCTGTTCGCGCTGTCCAATATGGCAGCCACAAGCCACATGTATTTATCGACCAATTCAAGTAGGCTCATGTGACTGAGGCGCTAAACGTTTAATTGGA